>NC_028641.1:76326868-76410132 GCF_001406875.1 Solanum pennellii
ACCCCCACCACCCCTACCCCTACCCCCCACAATAAAAATTATTTTTTTAAAAAAAAAATGAAAGTGTTATCACGAGTTTTTATTTGATGAAACGTGTTTGTTATATCGACGAGGCAAAAGAGAAAGCGATTTGCTATGAATAGTTTTAAATCAAAGTTAAGTCCTTCATCTCGTAAGCAGAAATGATTGACGAACATGTCATTATATATTCATGATATTGAATATGAATGAACGTTATCTGGGGATACATGTTTGTTATGATAGGAAGAGTTAAGTAAAGGTACGATAAAGTAAATGGGGATACGTCTTTTTTAAGAAACGAATCTAAATTGTATATTATGATATTTTTTTTAGTAAATGTTTGGTTTAAAATATAATTTCTAAGAATGAATTGATTGTTTACATAAATATATTTGGAAAACGATAATATTAAAAGGATTTGAGTGTTATTTTATTTCTGAATAAGTTAATTTAAAATTATTATTCCATCAAGAGATAGAAATAATTTATCTCGATATAGTAATTATTAATCCTAAAATAAATTATCATACACTTTTGTAACCAAATAAGAAATTAAGGGGTACCAAAAATTTATCACAAGATTATCTCTCTTTTCATCATACGAAAAATTGTAGGAAACGTATTCTCTCCTATATCGTAGATTCAAATTAATCAAAATCTAATATTAATATCAAATATAAATTATTTTTCGTTTTTAGAGAAAACATTAAATAACTAAACATTAAATAACTATACATATAATACCACTAGTTATTTCTAAAAATATAGTTAATATGACAAATTTAGTAAAATAACTTTATTTTAATAAAAGGACACTCTCATTTTAAATGTTTTGGTGCGTATATAGAATATTATTTTATGTATTTATCTATCTTTTAAGAATATGTATTTGTGTTATCTCATATAAATCGTCATGATTTTTTTGTCAAATTAGGTGGATTAAAGAAGATTAAACTCACATTTTTTTATATTTGATAATTACGTAATTTTTTTTAATTTTATTTATTTAAAAATATCAACTCTGATCAAAATATAATCAATTATTCTATTACAAAAGCTACATATTGATAGTAGTGATAAATTATTTCTTAAGGAGAGTGCTAAATCAGTAAGGACTATTAAAAGTTAATGAAAGGAATTATTTTTATATTTAAAAGTGATTTAAAATTTAAAAAATATTTTATTTTAAATTAAATTATTTAATTCACAAAAGTATTTAAAATTTATTTTAGATCAACATCTCAAAAAATATTACTTCCTTTTTTAAAATTCATGTTCAATCAAATAATATTTCAAAGAGATCTCCCTTGATAATTCTTTTTGTGATACTAATTTCTTTTATGATTTACAATATTATGCTTATATCTTTATTTTCAATTTTATTATAATAATTTTTTAAATTTATTTATCATTTATATTATTTAAAAATAGAATTACAAAGTGTATATAACTTAAATTCTATTATTATTATCTTACTTGAATGTTGGATATGATACATTAGAATTTCTGATTTCGAGCTTTGATTATAAAAAAAAAAAATTGATAGAAAAACGATATCACATACCAATTTAAATTTATCGAACTCAAATACAAATTTCAAAAATTAAATAAAATTTTATTTTTTTATTTAAAAATAAAGACAAAACCGGACCACTTTGGTTAAAAGGACATGAGTGTCAAATGAGTTAAAGGGGTGTAGACCAACTATATCTTAACCCTTCACCTTCACTCACCACCACTATTCTCTCATCATCCCATCTATACTTTTCGTTTTTTATTTTGTGCTCGATATTTATATTGAAAATTGATTATAATTTAATCGCGTATTATAAAGCTTATTTTTT
Organism: Solanum pennellii; assembly: GCF_001406875.1. Taxonomy (NCBI): domain Eukaryota; kingdom Viridiplantae; phylum Streptophyta; class Magnoliopsida; order Solanales; family Solanaceae; genus Solanum; species Solanum pennellii. Next base: position 76,328,734 of record NC_028641.1, read on the forward strand.
ATATAGATAATTTTAATAAGATTTATTTTCTTTTCGAAAGTTTGAATTTGAAATTTCTGATAAGAAATGAAGAAATTTCAATCATTTTATCGCAGTTTATATATGTTTTTACCTAGTATAGGTTCTTCCTTCCACCACGTGTATCTTTGTATTTTTTTAAAAAAGGCCCTATTTTATTTTATTTTTTCTTTTATCAAAGGTTCAACTCTTATAATTATTTAAAAAAATAAATCTTATAATTGATCAAATCATGTCAAATATCATGTATTTTTTAGTTTTCTTTATTTGTTGAAATTTGTAATTGATCAATTATATATACATAAACTAAATAACCTTATTTCATTTGATTTATGATAAGTCAATTTTTAGCCTTTTAAAATTCAATTTAAAATAAGTGTTTTTTAGAAAAGGATTGAGTTTTTCTTTTATCTATTAATTAATAAATGATTGGAACAAATATTTTAAACTTATATTTATATTTCTTGAATAAATTAAAGCTGAAAAACTATATAAAAAATAAATAAATAGTGAGATAATATTCTTAATTAATGAGTATTATTAAAGTAATTATTTTTAATGGATGTCAAAATCATAAGAGGGGAAATACCAAAGAGTTTATTATGACCCCACAAAAAGAGGAAAATGATAGAATTAATTAATATAAGGGTAGGACCACACTCATTGGAATCTTATCAATTAGAAAACCAAAACAAACAATTCCTTACAAATTCTTAATTCGTAAAAATGACTGAGTTGGTATAATATATTTCCACAGTTATATATTATGTGAATATTTTGACTAAATACGAAGTTTTTTATAAAAAAAAAAAAGAAAACTCTTAAATTTGGGATTCAAAATAAAAGATAGAAATTTATGTGACTGTAAATTAGTTTACTAAAAGTAAAATAAATATTATATAGATAAATTATTACTTAATATAAAAATATTTTAATTATTTTTGAATAGAACTAAAAAGAAGTAAGTCAAATAAATCGAGACAAAGGGATATCAAAATGATTGAATTGGTAATATATATATATATATATATATCTCAAAATTCATCGAGGTTTCTTAGTTCAAAATTTAACCACTCTATCTATCTACTATACATCTAAATATTAGCAGTTGTGACTTGTGAATAAAAAGATGAAAAATGCATTGAATATTTACATCAAATCAATATAATTCTCATTATTATGTGATTTAATAAAATAAAATACATGTTAATGAACTTAAAAAATTCTTACCATAATAGAAAAAATAAGATATTATTACTTCAAGTTTATTAAATTAAGTCATTTAAATTTCAATTAATATGAATGTGTGATTAAAAATTATTGATATTTTTGTACTTTCAATCTTTCTAAGATATTATTACTTCAAGTTTATTAAATTTAAGTCATTTAAATTTTAATTAATATGAATGTGTGGTGAAATAATTGATATTTTTGTACTTTCAATCAAAGATGCCTAATTAAATTAACTAATTTAAATCTCTTATAATGGCTGCTAATTTGTTTACTTTTTAATCTTTGAAAAATCAAATGACTCGTCAAAGGAGATAATATTAGGTACGTAATCATTATTTTATATCATGCCACGTTTATAATTTACAATTGACTCAACACTTTTTTTTTAAATAATTATTCAGATTAATTTACGTACATTTCGATTAATTTTATATATTATAAATTACTTTTTAATACTATTTTATGTAAATCATATATCAAAAATTTGAATTTGAAATATCTGTTTAAACATAAATTTCTAAATCCATGATCAAAAGTGATAAGATAAACAAATACAAATTTAAAAAATAGCATATTCTTTTTATTAAGGTGTTATTATAAGTAAGTTTAATTATATTTATAGGGTATTTTTACTCTATTAAATATATCTTTTTTGGTGTAATAAGTCGTTTCAACTATTATTTTGAATCTAAGACGATTTTATAAGTACAAATAGAAAAGATTCACTTAATTACTATTTTTTCCGGATTTTATATGTTGAATGCATATATAAAAATTATTACATTATATCGTATAATAAGATCATAATAACTTGTTCTGAATTTACTTACTTTAAATTATAAATTCGATTCGAATATTTATGTAGTGAATTTTATTTTTTTAAAAAAACAATGAATTCAATAGGCACGTGGTGGTTGAATTGACCTTTATCCACCTCTTTTCTATTTATCATTTTTGTGTATTTAATTTTGGGTTTTCATATAAATTTAAAGAACTATCAATTTTTGAGTTTTATTGTTATTTACAACATTGAATTTATCGATAACACATTTAAAAGAGCATGAATATACTCACTTTTTGACTTTAGTGGATTAATATTTATTTTTACTCTAATTTGTCAATTAATTACAATAAATATATATATATATATATATAATTAGCATAATTCTGATGTTTGACTTTCATACTGACATCTCACTAATCTGAATTTTTTAAAAAAATGCAGCTTCACTCTAAAGAAATAAATTTAAAATCTTTGCTTAAAAATAAAGATATATTTAACAATAAAATTTATTCGCACTTAATATTTATAACGAAGTATACTATCATGGTCAAATTATAAATTAAATATTATAATGTCATTTTTTTTATAAAAAAAAAAAAACTATATTTGATGGTCAATATAAAACCAATGAGGTCATGGTCTACCCCATCCAAACCCATAAAAGTTTTTGTGGCATATAATTATGGACTTTGGGATATTCTCTTCTTTTGTTTTTATCTATTTTTGAGAATATAAAATTTAGTGCCTTGGCCATAGATAATTTTCATTATCTCAAAATTTTATTACAATTTTTTTTTCCAAAAATTGAATCCAAATCGAAAAACTCTAAAAAGTTATTTTTACTTCAGATCACTCGCAAAAAAGTGAGAAGAACATTTTTCATATGATAAATATTTTTTATTTTCAATCTTAAGATTGTAAATTCGAGTCATCAACAGAGCAAAAAAATGAAAAGCTCGCGAAGAAAGTGATAAAACCAGAAAATCATCACGACGAAAATTCATAGAAAAATTTAATTTATACTTATAAATGCAAATTTTTAAATAATATTTTATTTTTTAAAAAATTATAATTTTTATGTCTAGACGTTCACTTTAAAATGGGACAGGTGGAGCTAGCCATACCAATAATGTAAAGGAAAAAAAAAAGAAACTCTAAAATGAATTAAGCAAAATGGGATTTAATCCATTTGGAAAAGCATAAAAGAATACTTTACGTGAAGGTCTCAATCACAATTCATGGAAAAAGCATAAAATAAAAAAATAGTTATTCTAATAAAAAATAGTAATATTTGATATTTATATTACTATCTGATTAAATTTAATTCACGCAAAAATAAATTATATTAAACATAAATTTTTATAAAATTTTACATGCATGATTCAAACTGAAGACTTCTAATTAAATATAATGATAATATAATATTCTATTTCTTCATTGTACGAATAAGTTATTATAAATTGTGTATTTGATTAAATAAGATCATATATAAAGAAAATAAAATGAAAAAAATGTAATCTTATATATTTTAAAAATTTTCAATTATAAAAAATTATATCCACCCACAAGCCTAGAAGCTACTAAAATAAATGAGTGGACAAAAGTTGCTATTAGTTATATATAGATTACTTGTACCTTCTCTCCTTATACTATTTCCTTTAAAATAATATTTTAAATATTCATCGATCGTTATCCAAAATTTACTAGCTTGATTAATTTAAATTTTCGTTAACAAAAGGTAAAGTTCTTGTCTTGGAACATCGAATTATTATTACTAAAAAAAAAGACTTTAAACTTTTGTTTGACCATAAATTTTAACAATGAAATTTAAATTTTTTGGGTTTTATGAGTGGAAATCCCCGACCAATTTTTGGAGACTTGAAAATATTAGTAAAGTTTAATCAAATTTCATGATTAAACAGATATTTAAAGATAAAATTTAAAAATTTTATGATCAAACGTTAAATAAATATTTTATTCTTTTTCTTTCATTTTGTTGAATTGAATTTTAAGTCAAACCTAATATAATTTACACCACTAAAATTGCGATCACATGTAAAGAGTCTAATTAAAATAATTTATAAAGGAATAATTGAACCCAAAGACTTTTTAAGATAAGATGCTAAGTTAGTTTGAGGAGAAAAAATTAAAAAAAAAAGGAAAAAATCACTCACCTAACCCAACAAAAAACTCACTTTCTTCTATGATTTGCTCAATTTCCAATCGTATCTGAGTCATTTTACACGCACCTTAATTAATTTAAAAAAAAATAACTATTTATCAACACACAGATACCGAGTAATTATATTCATTAAGGCTTAAACCGATGGTAAGTAGTTGTTGATATATAATAGTAGCACATTTTCCTCGTTAAAGAAAAAAGCTAACTCGATGAACAAAACATCCAACGTTAACCGGGCTCGGAAAAAGACTGCACAACAACCTAACATGTTCCTCTTTAAAAGGCAAAAAAATGAAAAAGAGAAATGTGGAGCTTTTCTAAGGCTAAACCATAGAGAAACCATTCATCTAAGTTTTCTACAAATAGTAACAACCATACCTCAATCCCAACCTTGTTGGGATCGACCTTATAAAAGGGCAGTCCGATGCACAAAGCATCTCAAACTGGGATCGGCCTTATAAAAGGGCAATTCGATGCGCAAAGCATCTCACGTTAGCCTGGTCCAGGGAAAGGCCACACTCCAAGGAGAGTGACGTAGACAATCTAACATAATGCAAAAGCATTAGTGGGATCGACCTTATGAATACTCATTATCCATGTCGTCCCATTTGACACATTTCAATCAAATATAACGAAAAGGATTACCTAGCACGAGACGTTCTCAACATTTTTTTCTGTTGGCATGTAAATCTCTAACAAGAACAACATGATACGCCATAGATATTGTTACATCAAACAAATTTTCTAAGAAAATTATAAGACTAGAAAGATAAGATTAAGATCTATATTCCAATGGCAATTATTGAATGTTTTGAACTTCAACTTATGTTTGTAAATCATCTCCAATCAACTCTGTCTGGGTACTGAACATCTATTTTTTCTGCAAAAGAACCATAGTGTTACTGCATCTCTATTCAAATTCATCTAATCAATCGATAAACTAACACACTCGAACCAAGAAAACAACCAACCTGTGTTTAAGCAGCTCGTGCTCCTCACCAACTCACGCTTCATATTTTCCAATGCTCCTCTAACCTTTACTAAAAATAAAAAACATATACTGAGCTGATCAGAAAACCAGCCTATTCGAGACATTGTTATGCATTTATCTGAGAAAGCACTTCCCTAAATATGGAGAACCAAAAACATGGCGAAGGGCTTCAACCTTATGCAAATAAACGAGCTCTAATGCAAGGGTAGAGGTAGACCTCACGTTAAACTTTGACTCAAACGTTTTATATATGTATTAGGAAATCCACTAAATATGTGCACAAATTAAATTTCAAACTCAACTACTAGAACGGAGGTCACAGTACTACAATTCAAAACATATACATTTCAAATCCTAGTTCCGCCTCTAGTCGAATGTAATGTAATGTTCACATGACGTTCTGTCTAAGCAGCGCATTTGAGTATCCAGAAAACTAATCACATAGAATAGCATATACAAAAAGAGAAAAGCAGAGTTTCAGTTGGAAATAAATGCTATGAAAATGATATTTTTGTATTTCTATATCAGGTATTCCGCTGTAATCATTTTCTTTTTGTCTACTTTCGATATTTGGTGTTCAAACTCATATCCTTCAAATGTGAAGTTGTTAGCGATGAAAAATATCGTAGCAAGAGAAAGGTGGTACCTAATGACATTCAGTTGAGTGTCATTTTCTTTTTCCAGAGGTTTAGTAGCACAGTAACTCCGTCTTGCAGAGTAGCTTTCTCACCAGTTTCATAATTCCACAACTTCGAAATGATGTATCCTCCACTTGGGTTATATACATTAATCTCAGTCAAAGCGGTTGTAACAGCTTTATATACATCCTCGCCGTAAGTTCTCTTCAACTCTTTCAGTTTTTCATCTTCATCGTCTATTACAGCCTGAAACAGCATCAAACAGTATTTTAACATATGATAAAGCGTTTGGTATAGAAAAATCTGGTGAGAAATAGATCAAGTGAGAAATTGAAGTGTGTTTTATTTCCTTTTTTATTCAGACAGTAATAAATGCATACAGTATACATTCTTGAATATTCTAACCTATAAAGATGCATGATACATATATATATATATATATACATTAGATATATGGGGCCGTTGTTACTCCTTTTGTCTCAATTTATGTGGCACGGGAGGCATTTCTGGAGTTAACTACCTAGTTATACTTATTTCTTCCCCCAACAACTTCACTCAGGAGGAATTGCATTTTCTTAAATGAGAAGATCAAGACTCTTATAATTGAATTTTCATTGCTTACACGGATTCTACAAATAGGGAGAAGGGTCAAAAATACCAATAAACTTTCATTGAATAGTTAGGTTTAACCTCCATTATACTATACCGCTAATCATACACTCGCCATCTGCAAACACACCACCGAACCCCTACTTGGACTGAAACCCCAAATCAGCTCAAATTAACATGAATTTCTTTAAAACGACCCATTCCCGGCCTTCTATCTATCTTAACCCAAACAAATTTAATCCATTTCCAAAAGAACTTCCAAAGGATATGATCTACGTTGATGGACATTTGAGCCCTTTTTTCCCCTCTGGATCTCTTCTAGACGCTGTAAAGGTACCAAATTTATCTAAGCTTCTTCAATTATGTTTTCTTCTATATGAGTTAGTATTTCTGGAATTCAGCCAGCTTCAGGTCAAGATTGGGACGGGATAATTATCACTGCAGCAGATTGCAAGCACTTCAACCTTTTAAGCAAGAATTGGTTGATCGAAAAGGGTTCTTGAGAAGCTGGAATGACAATGGATTTGGAGCTTGTTCTGGTGGTTGGCTTGGTATTTAATGTGCTCAAGGACAAGTCATTGTAATCCAGCTTCAACGAAGGGGTCTAGGTGGAAGCATTACCGAAAGAATTGGACAATTATTATCTCAGAAAACTCAGGTTACATGATAATGTTATTGGTGGTTCATTTCCTTCTACTTTGGGACTCATACCAATCTTAGAGGACTTCAACTCTTCAACAACAGGTCCTCTAGTTCTTATCCCTGCTTCTCTTCGTTTATGCCCTCTCCCACAAACACCTAATCTCAGCGATAATTCATTCTCAGGTACAATTCCAGCTAGTGATTTCAACTAAGCTTTACAGGCTTAATCTTTTGGAAATGAGTAAAATTTATTTAGGTTAAGATAGATAGAGGGTCGGGTCGGCCATAGGTTTCAATTTGGGAATGGATCGTTTTTAAGAAATTCGGGTTAATTTGGGCTGACTTGGGGGGTTTCCGTCCAAGTAGGGGTACGGGCAGGGGCGGATCTACATGGAGTTCAGGGAACCCCCTTAATCGAAAAAATTATACTGGGTATTTAGGATCAAATCTGTATTTTATGTCTATATATTTAATATTGACCCCCCTCAACACAAGTAAGGGGCTTGATTCAGCGGCTATGGGGGTTCAGAAACTAGTAGACGCGCGGGTTCGAAACTGGCTAGCAACACTTTTCAATGTTTTAACTTGAAGTCTGGTACAGTTTATTTGTCAGCACTATTTAGCATGTTTTTTTTAAACCCCCTCAAGGGATATCCTGGCTCCGCCACTGTTAGGGGTAACAAGTTTGCAGACGGCGGCGGGGGTATGAATAGCCGCATAGTATAATGTACAGTAAACCTAACCTAACTATTAAACGAAAGTTGAGGGGTATTTTTTACCCTTCTTCCTTTGTTTTTATTATGTTCTTAGTGACGACACGAAACCTAATCATTTTCTTTTCAAATCCCACGTGTATCTACAATCTCTTTCTCGATGGGGAGAATAGCTAAATGTTAAGAAGAAAGTGTGTTTCTCTGTCTATTTAGTACTCTTATCTGTTTGATTTATTTATCTTATTTTCCTTTTTAGTCTGTTTGAAAGAGATTATCTCTCTTTTTATGGAAACTCTTTACCTATGTTGCTCGGACTCTTCAAAAATGTTAAGGGGCGCGTGCCGGATTCGCCAAAAGTAGTGTATTTTTGGAGAATCTGACACGGGTTTGGCATCGAAAGTGAAGAGTCCACGCAACATAGCTCTTTACTTCTAGTTTTCTACACGGTATGTTAGAAGTACCAACTTTCTTGAATTTGTTTTTTTGTAACGGACCTTATTTGTCTTTAACAAAAAGCAAAAAGAATTCCACAATCTAATCACAGGTTTGCGACAAATTGAAATGCATAATCTGACGTCCAACAATATCCAATAGTAGCCTATATGTCTATGCCACAGATGAGGAAAAAGAACTAAAATTAAGTTCCAAACAGATTGCAATAGGAACAAAAGAAGACACACAGAACGTTATATCTATGAGGTGTCCACTACACTGGTCATACATCGTATATATTCTCACAAAAATGATCAGACTCCCAAAGTACACATCACAACATATCTGTGGTAGAAACTAAAACAAATGGAAGCAAAAGTATTGTTCTTCTTATAAGTAAAAATGAGTTTAAACAGACTCGATGTCATGAACCAGAATAAAAAAAGCATACCTTATGTTTCCCATTTACGGCAACAACTTTAATGGGATGCCACTCAGGGTCTCTAAGGTACTCCTCCCACAACGAGCATAACTCAGAAGCTATCTGCTCAGCGTCTACCTCATTATATCTCCTCTTCACTGCTTCAAAGAATGGTCTGCTGTCGAGCTCTCCCATCCTCTTAACACCAATAGGACCTCTTCTAGGTAATTCCTTCAAGCCCTATAGAGAAATTTAATTGTCAATTCCTCAAATCTTCTTCAGTAAATGCTGAAGCCAGCCAAACTCCTCAACCCACCAAAAAGAGATTTTGATACATGAAAAAGGAAAGCTAAATTTTAGTATACTACCCTGTCAAATATTTTTTAAGTAATTCTTTAAACCATTTAGGGCTACTGTATAATGTGCATGTATCTTCAAGTAGACGGAATGAGCTCATAATTCAGGACATGAGTTGTTATACTACTCCCCCACCTAAACCCTCAAAAACACGCGACAATATATCATTAATACTCTTTGTATTTTTTATTGGATCATGCTATTCACAGTTTCAATCAGATACATTCCTCAATATCATGTAAAACAACAAGCCATAGTAGGCCTCCTTACATACATTAACCAATTCTTTAAGTGCTTCCTGCAGCTCATCATTGCTCTTTCGCTCCTTCACAATTAAGGTTTGGTTCAATGACACTAATTCTTCATATTTTTCTTCCTTTTCTCTTAAACTTTTAAGCTGTGTGTCAACGTTTTCCAGAACTTCCTGATCGCCTTCCTCTTCAATTTGCTTAATAATCACTCGCAATTGCTCAACTTCTGTTTCACTAGCTTGTTTTGCATTGAGTTGTTTCTCAAGCTTAACAATTCTCTTATGAAGTTCCTCGTTTTGTTTCTGCAGACAGAAAAATGGCAACTTAGCGATATGTTAACATAAGCATTAAGATAATGTCAATAACGAGCAAAAGAGAAACCTGAAAGACAGACCTTTAGTTCTTCTGCCAATTTCAGTACTTTTTCATCAACATTCTTTTGCTCTTCAACCGCAGCACTAAGGGATGTTTTAAGGATAGCATTCTGGAGGAACAACAAGAAGACTTCATGATAACTATTTTCAATTCAAATAAAGATAGGCACATAAGAGTTCTTGGTTCTTTAGGTGACGCTTCAAATTATTCCATAAACCTTTTTCTTTTTCAATTAACATGCAAATAAAACAAAGAACAGCATATACATATCAACCAGTGCTTGCCTATTACTCTTTTAAGTATGAGGAAGTGGAAAGAAGAAAAAGAGTGGAGAGAAATGGATGCCAGGAACCAGAATAAGTATTTTAAATTTGAATGTTAAGTAATTGTTATAACCATGCCTGCATTACTTCTTGCTAGGTGTTGTGAACCTAACTAGAATATTTTAAGAAAGTTTCAACTAGCACATCTGCCAACATATACGAACATTAAATCATCACATAAGTTTTCAGCCTTTGTTAAAAATTAATCTTTCGTTTTTGCAAATGATAAATCAAACCAAAATCTAATTCAGCATAGAAACAATTAAACAAGTATACCTTTTCATTTTCTTCAGATAGTTTTTTCCTATTAATTTCATTTTGGGCTTCACGTTTCTGCAGTTCTTCATGTCGGCGATCAAGCTCCTTTTTTTGAGTTTCCATTTGCAACTTCAACTTTTCATGATTAATAAATGTCTGCTGGAAATGATCACGCGCACTTGACTGGATCTTTTTTATTTCTAATCATACAAACAAGCATGTTAGGGCATCAAATATACAATGTCCAAAGTTTCTAATAGACGTACATGCAATCACTAACCTTCATTGTTTGCTTGACGAAGTTTAGCATTCACCACAATCAACTGTTCGACAGACTGGACAGTCTCCCGTAATTTGTCCTCCAACACCTTTATGTGCAACTTCTTGACTTCAATGGCACTGGTTAAACTAGAAACAAGTGTACAATTCTTGCGAGATTCTTCTTCCATGATACTAGAAACAGTTCTAAGGTCTCCAACTTTGCGGAGCTTTTCACCAACAACATTAGTGGCCTGATAATCATCAGCTCGAGCTATCCAAGCATACAAATCAGATTTTTTGTCATTATTGGCTTCCCAATTCTTCTTCCCATGATCATCGGCCACGTAGGCCTTCTCAAATGATATGGCATTACTGAACCCAAACCAATCTTTCTTGAATTCAACAAGAGCAATTCCAGAATGGCCTAGGTCATTCCAAAGAGTGCGCACTCGTGTTGGATTGAAACCTTTCCTTATCAACTGATCCTTCAGATTTGAACCACTTTCTCCTACATAGCGACCATCCTTAAATTCAGTGGGAAGGTTCACAACAACCCCAATCCACGGCCACACAAACATCTCCAAAAGATCGTGATCTGCAAGGGAATCAACCTGAGGATTACCCAGAGTATCAGGCTTTGATGGACTGGCAGCACCTGCTACATCATTTCTGAAAAACTTGGCAAATGTAATATCTTTTGCAGTTCGCTTATTGGAGCTACAGTTTCCTGCTTCACTGACATGCAGCATGAGATCCTTATACAAACAATCTTGCTTTCTTTTCTTTGGACAATAGGCAAAAGTATAAGCCCCATTTGGTATGCTGAAAGAGTTATTTCCACTCTTCAACTCTTCATAAGATATTGATTTACCAGGACCACCTGCAACATCACTTGACAAGTACTTGGCCAATGCAAGATGATTGGCCTTATCTCTTGCAGTTCGCTTCTTAGAGTTACAGCTTCCTACTCCGCCAGCATGCTGCAAGAGATCCTTATATAAAAAATCTTTGTTTCTAGCATCTGGACAATAAGGGCAAGCAAAAGCCACATCTGGATTGTTAAAGGAGTGATTACCACTCCTCAATCTTTCATAAGGCATTGATGCATTAGCAGCACTCGATACATCATCTTCCAAGTACTTGGCAAAATTTTGCAAGTGCTTGGACAAGGAAAGATGGTTAGCCTTATCCGTTGCAGTTCGTTTCTTAGAGTTACAGCTTCCTACTCCAAGTGCATGCTGCCAGAGATCATTGTACGAAAAATCTCTGTTTCTCGTCTCTGGACAATAGGCACAAGCATAAGTCCTATCTGACATGTTAAAAGAGTGTTTTCCACTTGCTGACTCTTCATAAGATTTTGATGCACTTGCTACATCACTTTCCAAGTACTTGGCATATGCAAAATGGTCGCCTTTATCTCTTGCAGTTTGCTTCTTAGAATTACTGCTTCCTACTCCACTTGCATGCTGCAACAGATCCTTGTACGAAGAATTTCTGTTTCTCGTCTCTGGATAGGCACAAACAGAAGTCACATCTGATATCTTTAAAGAGTTATTTCCACTCTTCAACCCTTCATAAGATTTTAATTTACCAGCTGCTACATCATCTTCCACGGACTTGGCTAATGCAAGATGGTTGGCCCTATCACTTGCAGTTCGCGTTATAGAGTTACAGGTTCCTACACTATTTACATGCTGAAAGAGATCTATGTACGAAAAATGTCTGTTTCTTGTTTCTGGACAGTAGGGGCAAGCAAAAGCCATATTTGATATCTTAAGAGAACCACTCCACTCTTCATAAGACTTTGATGAACTGGCAGAACCTGCTACATCATTTTCCAAGTGCTTGACTAATGCAAGATGGTTCGCCTTATCTCTTGCACTTCGCTTGATAGATTTGGAGCTTCCTATTCCATTTGCATGCTGCAAGAGATCCTTATAAGAAAATTTTCTTTCTCTTGTCTCCGAACAATAGGGACAAGCAAAAGTCCTATTTGATGTCTTAGGTTCATTTCTACTCATCGGCTCTTCATAAGATTTTGCTGAACTGGTAGAACCTGCTACATCACTTTCCAAGCGTTTGAATAATGCAAGATGGTCCGCCTTATCTCTTGCAGTTCGCTTCATAGAGTTGGAGCTTCCTATTCCATTTGCATGCTGCAAGAGATCCTTATAAGAAAAATCTCTTTTTGTTGTCTCCGGACAATAGGGGCAAGGAAAAGCTACATCTGATATCCTAAAAGAGTGAGTTCCACTCTTCAGCTCTTTACTAGAGTTTGATGGACCAACTGCACCTGCTACGTCGCTTTCCAAGTACTTGGCCAATGCAAGATGCTTGGCCCTATCTCTTGCAGTTCGTATTGTAGACTTTCCTATTCCACTTGCATGTTGCAAGAGATCTTCATAGAAAAGGTGACGCCCTCTTTTCTCTGGACAATAGGGACAAGTGTAAGCCACATTTGATATCTTAAAAGATTGATTTCCACACTTCAGCTCTACATAATATTTTTCTTTATAGTCGTCAATCTCCCATTCAGTTATATCAGCATTTTCTCCAGAACAATGCTCCATTAAAGATCCTTCTTAATATATTTGAACTCATGAGAATGGTACCTAGAGATCAAAAGGCATAGTTCATCAATTGTCAGTCGAAACCAGCATCGTTGACAATATACCAAACAAGTAGTAAGAGATTTTTGAATTAAATGTGAATTCAATCCAAAGGGAAACAGTCTGACTGAGATTAATCCCAATATATACATGTATATATAGAGAGAGAAGACATAACCATTTATAAGATTTTCCTGTGGATATTCTTATCGTCCCATGGCATGAAGAGGAGGTTCTTAATTCCGAAGGGAGATTAAATTGTGAAGATGTTTTAAGATGGGTGCAGATGAATATGTTACAAATGTGTAAACAACTTCCAAAACGTCGAAAATTCCTCTAAGTAATGGTATGGAATGGAAGTGAATTAAACGAAATGGTCAGTGACAACACTCAAATAAAACTAGCTAAATTGCGCAGTAGCCTCATAATACCACAGACCAAACCTCAATCTCAAACAAGTTAGAATCGACTATACGAGTCCTCATTATCCATATCAATCCGTCCCAATACCCCAATGAAACACGACGAAGCAACAGTATCCATCTTTCCTCATCTTATTGAGTACCCAATAAACCAAATAACATAACCACCAACACCAATGTTCAGTGACAAGACTCAGATAAGACTAGCTAAATTGTGCAATAGCCACATAATACAATAGAAGACACCTCAATCTCAAACAAGTTAGAATCGACTATATGAATACTCATTATCCACATCACTCCATTTTCAACCTGTCCTAATCCAATATTCAAAATGTTAGATTCTTTAACATTAGAACTTCTCCACATTTTCTGCTAGCACATAAATCAAGACTAGAACACGAAAAATCATTCATTGCACCGTATTTCCTCAATTTACTGAATCCAGACGAAGCCCGATGAAGCAACAAGTATCCAACTTTCCCATCTTATTGAGAACCCCATAAACCAAATAACATAACCCCAACACCAATGTTCAATGACAAGACTCAAATAAGACTAGCTAAATTAGCAATAGCCCCATAACCCCACACACCACACTTGAATCCCAAACAAGTTAGAGTCGACTACACGAGTCCTCATCATCCATATCACTCCATTTTCAACCCCTCCCAATTCCCAACATTCATAACGCTAGATTCTTTACCACTAAAACTTCTCTACATTCTCTATTAGCACATAACACCAATCAAACCTTAAAACACTCAATTCAACACCCCAATCCCACACACCACACTTGAACCCCAAACAAGTTAGAATCAACTATACGTATCCATATCACTCCATTTTCAACCCCTCCCAATCCAACATTCAAAAAGATAGATTCTTTACCACTAAAATTCTCTACATTTTCTACTACCACCACATAAACCAAGACTAGAACATGAAATATTTTTTTTAAACCCATTTTCCTGTTTTTTTCAGCTAATTGAGCACCCAATAAACCAAATAACATAACCCACAACACCAATTAAACTACAAAAAAACTCAATTCAAAAGATCCACCAGTACTTCTCAGCTAAAAACATGAAAACAAGCAGAGAGGAAAAAAAACCTTGTTGTTCATCGAATTGATCCAAATTTTTTCAGTAAACTTCAACCAGCAAAACCATTACAGGGTACAGAATTTCTTGAAAATCCAGTAAACAGAATTGAATTTAAAGGTGAAATTGAATTGGGTTTTTGATGAACAAGAGAGCTCAGCAGTAGAATTTGTACAACTATATTTGCTGTCTAGTGGTTTCCGCCTATGTGTTCGGAATTAAAATTCAACTAAATTTAAATTTACGAGCGATACTTTCAATGTGAAATTTTTTTTAAAAAAAATTAATACCCAATGAAAATTTTATTATTATATAATAAAATTAAAAGACCAAAATAAATAAAGAAAAAAAATAAATGGACATTTTTTACATTTAAATTAGAAATAATTAATAAGGTGGTAATTTCATTTCTATTTTACATTAAATTATTATAATATATTGTGATTAATAATAAATAAAATAAATAAATCATATATTCTTTTTTTCTAACAACTTACTACATGAATTATCATGATACGCATTTTTTTTCTCTTTACGCGATTAACAAGAACGTAAATGATTCAGTTTAATTAGTTAAAATTTTCAAATAAAAATTTAACAAAAAAATTATGTGAATTGAACAATTAACTTTTATATTGAGTAACGAATGATCAGTTTAATTATCTTTGATTTTTTTTTTCAAATCTATAGCAAATAATATTTTTTTCAAATAATGTTAACAATATTCCTGATTGTATCATCTGTTTTTAAAAAAACTTTTTGATAATATTAGAAGATCTTTCAAACTTATTTGCGAACATTATTTTCACACCGGTGTATAATATATATTTGATATATTGCAGATCCCTAATTGCTAAAAAAAATCTAGATAATCACTAAATGATTTATCAAAGTGATTATTTTATATAAAAATACATGAATAGATTTTTATAAATACTTTTCTTTTTGTTAGAGGTCTGCAAAAAATCAAAATAATTATATACCAGTGTGCCAAAAATGTTCACAATTAAATTTGGCAATTAGCCTTCTAATGTTATCAACAATTTTTTCTAAACAAATAATGCAATCAAAAACATCATTAATCACTTCTTTTTTTTTAAAAAAAAAAAACATTATTAGCCATAGCCTTGAAAAAAGAAAAAGAATAACACCTTGAGAAATATGATTAAAAAGAATGAGGTGAAGAAAGAGACTGATTTCAATAGTATTTATAGGAAAAAAAATTTAATTAATGATTAATTAACTTTCCAAGATTATAATCTTATAAAGGAATACATTACTATATAAATTATGTCAAATGTTTAAATGGCAACATGGAATGTAAATAAATATATGATAAATATTTTTTATGGTTTGTTGTTTATTTTTCAAAAAAAGGAAAACAAATTTAATAAACTTACTAAAATTGCATTTTTTGTTAGATTCTCTTACTATAATAAATTGTTTTGTTGTTCAAATAGTAATATAATACAAAAAATAAAAAAAAAAATATGTGCTCTTTATGATTAGTTTTCTATAATGACATTGAAATTATAATTTCCCAAAATGAGGTCCTTAATTATCACTATTCCTCCATTTTTAATTTTCTTAATTTATTTTACAAAGGACACTTACTAGAAAAAAAAATTCTAAGGAAAATGTATTTTTTTAAGATTTTAGTTACATTTTAAAAGATAATCTTTATATTGAGAATTATTTTATTATAAATACTTTATATTTATAAAAGAAGTTCTCTTATATTTGAAATAAATATAAGTATGTTATGATAGTTGAAAATTGTAAGTTCTTTAGAGAATTTCACATTGAATAAAATTTATTTATTTATTAAATGGTATGTTTGTTTTCATTAATATTTTCTGACCTTATTTGTTTGCAATTAATAGTGTCAAATATGAAAGATTGTATTAACTTTAAAAATAATTTTAAAGTTAATAGACATACTTTAATGTACTTTTTGTGTTAGATTTACTTACTATAATATTAATTTTATATTTTTTTAAAAATGTAAAGAAAAAATTTTAAAATTAATATACATACTAAAATTGGTACTTTTTTGTGTTAGATTTTCTTACTATATTTCTTGTTGTGTTGATTTGGCAGGTCAATATTAGTCAACTGGGATAAAAAAAAATGATATTTCAACATTTTATTGATGATATATTTTTATATATTTTTTTTTTTGGAATATTTCAAATTTAAGTTTGGTATATGATTGTTGGTAAAATTGTTACATAAGGGGTTTTGTATGGAGGCAAATATTTTTTGATATTTTAGGAAAATAAATTTATTCGAAATGAGAAAATTAGTTAATTTTTAATAATGAAAGTTGGAAAAATAAATTTTATAAATAATATTCTCTGTTTATTATCTTCTTTCACCTTCATAAAATACCCAAACTCATACACCTTGATCAAAAATAAATTCTTGGAATACTTTTTTTTTTGGAAAATAATGTAATTACACAACTCGAGATAATATAACCTCTACAAAAAACAACCTCTACAATTTGAATTAATTATAAAAATCTTTTTTTTTTTCTTTTCTTTCTCTTAACATCCGGAATCATCTCTTTATCTCTACCAAATACATTAAAAACTTTGTCCGTGACTAATGTATCTTAACCATAATAATCTCAAACCTAAACATTATGAATATAATTTATAGTTATGTATCAATTATATGTCTAATACATAACTTGTATATCATTTGTTGTGTATCGGATGAAAGAGCAATGTATCCGCAGAGAAATTATAAACTATCTAGTTTAAAAAACTTTCAAAATATGACGTAATTAACATCCAAAATATTGGGATTTCTATATTTTATACTTATGATATTAAAAAGCTAATATTTTTAAACTTTATCATCAAACATTAGAGTAACTGCGACATCAATTTATAGTAAAAAATAATCAAACTTTATTATCAAACGTTCAAGCCCTACACCATGCAAAGCGAAACCGAGTATATAACTAAAGAAAGGTCAATGGACAGACTCATAATCCATCGAATTTAGAAGATTATAATTGGTCCGAAAACAACGTGTCACGAAAGAATTATTGTATTATAAAAATAATAATAAAAAAAAAATTCTCTTTACCAAAGGCACCTAATCAATTTTCACATTTCCCGCCATTTAACAAATTAGGGCTTAAAAAATTCAGCTTCAGTATCCAAATCCCCCAAATTTTTACAAGCAAAGCAAAAAATTAACATCAATGGCGAACCAATCTGATAATTCTGTAGCGTTTTCAGCAGCCGAGGTTTGTTTTCTTCTTAATCTTCTCTATAATTTGCTTAAAAATGAATTTGTCATTTGATTTTATGCTGATTTATGGTTTTTAACTGTTGTTCATGCATCTAGATTCATCATATAAGCAGTTGGATGTATTTCTCCAACTTGAGCTATATATGTAAAGTTGGTGGTAGAGGGAGTGGAAATGTGGGGTGGGGAGTTTAGGTAGCTAACGAGTTGAGCTATTAAGATTTTACGTAGATATGTGTGATAAGTATACACAGTAATATTCAGGTACTTGTTTAGAATCCTTGGTTCGCATTTATTTCAAGTGAAAATTAAGTTGGAATTTTTTCATTTGATTTTGAGTGTGTTGGCAGGAAGAAAAATGTTTTCCATGTGAAGTGTTCTAATGGGAAATAAGTGGATTTTTTCTTACTTATTTTTTGGTGAAATATTAATCCAAAAAAATGCATTTTATGTAATATATTCAAATATGATAAGGGTGGGGCGGAGGGTAGGAGTGTGGGGATGGAGGTTGGGTGTGTTAGAGGGTGTGGAGGAGACTATTGGTGTGATATGTCACTTATGGAACTTGTTCTTTCTACATATTTAAGGAGGTTGTTTTCCGAGAGAATATTTTCCAAAAATTTTTTACCAACCAAACGCGGGAATACACCCTTTGTGCTGTTTTGTGTTCTTAATGATCTTGGATCAGTGATTTTTAACTTTTTTGTTTCTCAATTATGCAGTTGGAGTTTCTAGCGGAAGATGAAATGGTTGAAATTGTGCCCAACATGAGAATGGAACCTCTCAATCTTATATCTGTATTATTCTACTCCTACAGTGACTAATTGATTCATATAATCTCGCTTGTATTCATGCTGATTTTTGTTGAAAATGTACCAATTGACAGGGAGATTTTGGACCTTTCCGTCCACAAATAGCAGCACAGGTGCCTCTCTGGCTAGCTGTGGCTTTGAAGAAAAGAGGGAAATGCACCATCAGACCACCTGAATGGATGTCCGTCGGTAAGCTTTTGATTGTTAGGAAAATTTGCTAATCTGTTCTTCCAAATGCAGTGCTTAGTTAATTTAAGTTTTGATTCAGATTTGTTTGTTGTGTTTTCTCTGTTACGGAGAAACAGTTAGTGATTCTATTTTACTAATTTGGAGTTAGTTGCTGGAGTTCCTTAGAGTTGTTGCTAGCTCAATTTGTATGTCTGCATAAGGTTGTGTGAAATCTAGATCCCTTAAAATAAAGTGTTCAGTATTGAATGGAGACGGGCCAAAATAGAGCGGAATGATAAAGAGGAATCATGTAGCCATCCCCAACTAGTGTGGGATTCAGTCTAATACATACCTTCTTGTGGTTTGGATATTTACTTTATTTTTATTTTGGTAAGGAGATAATAGTAATGCTACTATACTGGTACACAAATTGTCATGGTCCGTCTTTAACATCTTGTTTTTCTTAGAAATCAGGTTGTTGTATTAGCCTCAGTCAGAGGCATAAGATACTGACTTCTTGTTGGCGAAACTGTTCAGTACTTTGGTTTTCCCCAGCATGCTGTTATATCAGCCAATACTATTATAGCCCTTGGTTAAATCTTCCTCAATTGCACCTCTAACTGGACATTTAAAATCCCATTCCTCTAGTAACTTCGTTGGTGCTTGAATTACTGGATAATTGTCAAGAACATGCCTTTGTTTACAAAAAGGATAATATTTATCTAAGACAGCAGGTCAAGTTCAACCTGTCAGCAATATGCAAGCAGTCTTTATTTCATGTTTCAAAACCTGTAACTGTTCCACAATCTCTCATAATAAGTGGAAATTCCAGCTTTAAACTTAGTGGTTGACAATAGAATGTGTTGTTTCATTAATTCCAAGAAAAAAAGATTACTGCATGAATGAAAATATTGACACAAGTATAATGGGAAAATCTCCGGTTAAGTATCTTTGGCTCCTATAACCAAGAGTTTTGTGTCTTCTCTGATTTCCTGTTTGTCTAGACATAGCACACAAGTTACTTCAACCAAGATAAGCCGGCTCTATGTTGTATTGGACAACCAGATGGTTAATTAATTTTTTTTTGTTCATCTGATGTGACTAATTTCACACTCACTCATCAAGCTTTGTCCAGAATTTTAAGGTTTCCTGCTACAGATCATTTCAATTCCAATAGAAATTTTATATTCACTGCTGTCATATAATCATGTAGATTGTACTTGTTAGGTTTCTTACTAATCTCTGCTTTGTCGACTAGAAAAGTTAACCCAAGTTCTGGAGGCTGAAAGAGACTCTGAAAAGTTCCAATTGCTACCATTTCATTATGTTGAAATCTCAAGGCTTCTTTTTGATCAGTAAGTAGTTTCCTTTTTCTTTTTTTTTAATATCAAGATTTATCATGTTGGTCTACTGATGACACTATTAAATGATTTAGTGCCCGTGAGGATATTCCTGACATCTATATGGTGAGTCAATTATTTTCTCAGTTCAATTGGCTTCAAATATTTAGTAATTCAGCCAGAACTCTTATTCAAACATGCTCAATAGGTGAGGTCTCTTATTGAAGATATTAAGGATGTGCGGTTTCACAAAATTGGAACTGGCTTGGAGATAATTTCAAAGGAGGTCACATATGCGTTGAGGGTATGCTTATTCACTTATCACAAAATGCTTTTCTCATTCTGATGCATGTGTCGTTTTGATGATCAATATCTTAGTTATGTGAGGAATCTGCCGGGTTTTTTAATAAGGAGGCATATACTGATTTAGTTACATTGGTGCTTATATCTTAAAATATGGAAGCACAATTACCATCCATTCTATTGGAGTTACTCAATACTGCAAATTCAGCTGACGGTCCCGTGGATGATCGGGTGTATTAATTTACAAAATCAATACCGTTTGAGTTAATAGATGTAGTTTATCTACAATTGAATAACTAATTAAGCCTGAGTTGTGCATTATAAAATTTCTCCCC
This sequence comes from Solanum pennellii, assembly GCF_001406875.1. NCBI lineage: Eukaryota > Viridiplantae > Streptophyta > Magnoliopsida > Solanales > Solanaceae > Solanum > Solanum pennellii. Next base: position 76,349,578 of record NC_028641.1, read on the forward strand.
TGCATAGCTAGAGCTATCTAGAGCTGTGTAGCATTGGAGGAAAGAGATAAGATTAGGAATGAAAGATATCAGGGACAAGGTGGGAGTGGCCTCTGTTGTTTTCTGTTGCTTCAGTTAATACATTATTTGGCTATTGTTACTGTTCCTTGTTTTGTGAATGCTGTATAATGCTTTCCTTATTATTTGCCATGTCCTCTTTACTTGTGTATTTTTTTTTTCAAACTGCTTTGATGTGTTACTTGAGCCACGGGTCTCTCAGAAACAACCCCTCGACCTCCACGATGTTGGGATAAGGTCTGTGTAGACTCTACCCTCCCCAAACCTCACCTATGGAATTACACCGGGTCTGTTGTTGTAAAATGCTAAGTTTTGTCCTGGGATAACTTTGTCCCAGATTGAGAATGGCCAAAGGAAATAGAAATCAGACTGATGATTATAAAGTCGTTCCATGCTTAAGGTGTAGAAACAACTGTAGCATTTGCCATAGCTTCCTATAAGATTAATGGAGTGAACCTTTTCATTTGACACAACATTTGGGGAGAGAGTGGAGAGGCAAATACATACTGTAATTCTTCCTTTTCTTTTCTGAGGCGGGGAGTGGGTTTAGGGGATTTTCCTTTAGTGAATTTGTGTTTTGCTATTTTGAGGAATAAATATAGACTCTTTCTTGTAAGATCTAATATGTTACACCCGAAACTTTACAGCTTAAAAATCTCTCAGCAATGGAGGCAAATATAGTACGTCCATTTGTTACCAAAGCTTTGCAGACATTTCATAAGCTAAATACTACCGAAGCAATACCAGAATCAGGCAGCATTCCAAACAGACAGCGCCAAGCTGTGAATCAGCGGGACAAGGTAAGTTCTTAACTATTTTATCTCCCTTATCTAACCATTCACACTTGTAGTATGAAATTATTGAGTTTTATCATTTTGCTAGCAACAACATTTGTCATATTATTTCGTTGTCATTACTGTCCTTTCCTCTGTGTGTTGTGTACCACTCTTCATTTCACATTATTCCATCGTTGTTACTTGTTACTTCTCTCATTTCTATATACCCTCTTTCAAACTGTTTGAAAATGCATTTGTTTAAGCCGAGGGCTATCAGAAACAGCCTCTTTATCTCTACGAGATAGGGGCATACGCTCTACCTTCCTCAGACTCTACTTGTGGGATTACGTTGAGTATGTTGTTGTTGCTAGTTATTCATTTTTTGACGTTATCTCTCTTTTCTTTGACATCCAGCGCGTACTAAAAGGTCGATGAAAGTATCCTCTCTTCACTTTGCCTCATGCTGTGACGCTCCAAAGAGACATGAATTGAGCATCCATCTTACTAGCAAGGAAAGAACTATTATTAACACTCTGTATCATATATATTGCCACTTCTTTTTTATGAGCAATGGAATGTTTTATACTCTCATTCAGTAAATTTTGTGGTTATTTTTGTTATCAGAGGTCTCGCGTTTGAGCTCTCAGTATTTAGTCTGGACCTAATATGGATATCGGATATCGGGGGTCGAAAAAGAAAACACTCTACTCCATTGCCACATTTTTCATTAGTTTTGCGCAACTTATGCCAAACTAATTTTTATAACTAAGTTTTCTCTCTTCCATACATTTACTTAAATATCGTAAATTAAGCAAAACCATATAATACATGATCCTCAATTTATTCAAAAATCCCCTATAAATAATCCTCCTTTTTCATTCTTCATTTCTCAATAACAACAAAAAAAAATAAAATGGAGGTGTCTAATAAGAAAATAACATCTCCATTATTTACTTTCTTGTTTATTTCATCTATCTTTATTCAATTTTTTCCTTATGTTTCTTGTATAGGTGTTAACTATGGTACCCTTGGCAACAACTTACCCCCACCATCACAAGTTGCTCAATTCCTCAAAGACAAAACTATAATTGATAAAATCAAAATCTTTGATGTAAATCCAGATATCTTAAAGGCCTTTGCTAACACAAACATCTCAGTTACTGTCACTGTCCCCAACAGTGAAATCCCAAAATTGCAAGACATTGGTTATGCAAAAAGCTATGTTGAAGCAAACATTAAGCCATTTTATCCACAAACAAAAATTGATGTAATTGCTGTTGGAAATGAAATCCTTCATTGGGAAACACCAGAAGTACAAAACAAGTTAGTTGGTGCAATGAGAACACTATACCAAGCACTAACACAATGTGGTGTCAACACTGTTAAAGTGTCAACACCACATTCTTTAGGAATTTTATTGAGTTCAAATCCACCAAGTCTAGCTAAATTTAGACCAGGTTGGGATGTAGGTATCCTAGCACCAATGTTACAATTTTTACGCGAAACGAAAGGTCCTTTCATGGTGAACCCTTATCCATACTTTGGTTACAACCCTGCACAAGTTGATTTCCTATTGTTCAAACAAAACAAAGGCGTTTTCGATAACTTTAGTAAAAGGACATACACAAACATGTTTGATATGTTGTTGGATGCTGTATTTATGTCAATGAAGAGACTTGGTTATGATGATGTTGATATTGTTGCTGCTGAGACAGGATGGCCATCATTTGGTGAAAGTTTTGAACCACAATGTACTGTGGAGAATGCAGCAGCATACAATGGTGGATTGGTTAGAAAAATTGTTGGTGGAGTAGGGACACCATTGATGCCAAATAGAAAAATTGATACATATATATTTGGTTTGTTTAATGAGAATACTAAACCAGGTTCTAATGCTGAGAGGAATTTTGGATTGTTTAGACCTGATTTTACTCCTGTTTATAACATTGGAATCATGAAAGGACAACAAGTCTTGCCATTCCCACAACCACCAAAGGTAAACGTCATTCTGTCACGTACAATATCGTTTGCTTGTTTTTCTACCTTCACGTCATGCTTTAATGACTCGAACTCTAGACCTTTATCAACACCATTTGGTTGATAGTAGAAAAATTATTTTATTGAGATAATTAAGGCTTGAACGATTTAACTATCTAATTTACAAAATATGTGAAAAGTGGATATGTGTATATTTGATACTAAATATACATATAATATGCATTAGTATACACAATATATACATTGATTTAGTATATATATTGTGTATATTTTTGTCCTGTTGGTAAGCTAGTTAGCCGAATAATATATATTTATCAACTTTTTCTTTTTTTAATGTTGTTAGTATATAAAACTTAAACTCGATTTTATTAACAAGTTTTGCGATTTTGATGTATACAGCCTCTTCCACAACCAGCATTGCCGCTGCCGCAACCGCAACCGCAACCACAACCACAACCAAGAGGCCCAATTCCTGTGGCAAAGCCAGGCCCAAAAGTCCCAGTCCAACCAGCCCCAAGACTACCATCCCATCCAGGCCCAAAACATTCAGCCCGTCCAGGCCCAAAACTTCCAGCCCAACCAGCCCCAAGACTGCCAGCTCAACCAGGCCCAGTATTGCCAGGCCCAAAACCTGTAGGCCCAATGGGGAAGAAATTTTGCATGCCCAAACCACAGGCAACAGATGCACAATTGCAGGCCAGTTTAGATTGGGCCTGCACTAATCAAGGTGTGGATTGTGGCCCAGTTCAAGCTGGAGGCCCATGTTTTAACCCAAATACTGTTAGGTCTCATGCAGCCTATGTTATGAATGCTTACTACCAAATCAAGGGCAAAAATGACTTTAACTGTGATTTTTCGGGTTCCGCTGCCATCGTCTTCGCTGATCCAAGTAAGTACTCAACATTTTTTCGATCAGTGTAAAGAATTTTTATACTATTAGATCACTTTAAAAAACAACATATGTTTATTCAGAGTTTAACTTCATACATACGAACAATGTATAGATCATCAGCGTTAATTTGCACAGTAACCTAAATATTAGGCAAAATACTCCAAAAACAAGTTAAATCATACAACTGTAAATTTATATAAGTTAATCACTGACGGTATAACATGTTTAACTATCTGTCGTACCCATTGACATGTCTTGTTTTCTAAATTATTAATTTCACCTTTTATTGGCTATTTACCTACATTTATCATTGAGGCCATCGTAAATCATAAAGATTCCTTTTGCACTATCACATTATAAGAGTTAAACTCAAAAAATAATTAACTACGCGTAGCTGTTTAAACTATATGAGATTGATAATTAATCTGAAAAAAAATAAGATAAATAACTTGATATGACATATTACGATACAATAATCTAATGATGCCTTTGTTGTATTTGTTTTTTTATTTTTGTAGGTTATGGTACATGCAAGTACCTTTCTTAAATTTTATGGACAAAAAAGGAAGATTTTGAAGCTACTCCAACATTTAAAGGATTAGTTTTGACATATTGAATTTTTTTTTTAAAGAATATGTTTCTTTGATGTTTTCACAAACTAATCAAATTATGTTGATGTGTAGTATGTATTTGTTGCAAATAAAACTATAAAAAAAAAATGTTGCCTACTTCATTTGCCATGATTTAATTTTATCTATATTCTACATTCTTCAATAATTTGATAAATTAGTTTATTACATTCTACTAAAATTAAACAATAATATAATTACTATTTGAGGAATTAATATTTTTGTTCTTTAAGTGCGATTTATTTAATACTGAAACTAAGAAAGTACGATAAATATTAAGTTATCTATCTCATAGAAAGGCATGAAAATACTATTGATGGATTAAATAATTCATGTTATAATTAAAATTCAAATTTGTAACTAAATCACATGAAGCTTATAATAGAAATTGTTTATACATTATTGACTTGTTATAAGTGAATTACCTACAATTAAAAAAAAGGGCAACTTTCACATATAGCAAACAAAATATTCATATTTGTATGCTATAGCAAAGTTTGCATAATTGCGCTCCATAGCAAACATAAAACTGTATAATTCGCTATACATATACAATTGTATAATTCGCTGGCCTAAATTGTATAATTCGCTGGCCTATTTCGCTGCAATTGTATAATTCGCTATCCTATTTCACTGCGATTGTATAATGCACAATTGTATAATTCGCTGCCTATTTCGCTGCAATATTTTTATAAAATTTGCTCTGCATACAGTTGAATCGAATTAAAATGTATGTATATTGCATAATTATAAGTGTATAGCAAGAAGATATATGTTTTTCTCTCGCTTTATACAAAAACAGAAACACAATATATACACTTCTGTTGTATAAAGCTAGAGAAAGTTGTATTTCACTGCATTGTATAATTCACAATTGTATAATTTGTTGGCCTTTTTCTCTGCAATATTTGAAGTAAAATGTTTGTAAATTGTATAATTAAGTGTATAACACGAAGATACATATTTTTGCATGTGTATATACAATTTTCTCTCGCTTTATACAAAATAGAAACATAATTTATACATTTCTGTGTATAAAGCGAGAGAGGCGAGCGAGAATGGAGAGTGGCGAGCGAGATTTTGGGGAGAGAGACGCCTGACAAACTTTAGCTAACGTTTGCTATGGAGCACAATTAAATCAAACCCCAGCTACTCCATTTATTTTAGGCTATTAGTTTGCAAACATTAGCTACTCTCCATTCTCGCTCGCCTCTCTCGCAATATTTTTATATACAATTTTCCCCAAAAAAAAATATTAAAATGAGAAACCAGTTCAAGTTGGAGGCCCATATTTTGGCCCAAATACTGTTAGGTCTCATTCAGCCTTTGATTGTGATTTGGCCCAAGCTAGAGGCCCATGTTTTGGCCCAATTACTGTTAGGGCAAAAATGACTTTTAATTGTGATTTTTTGGGCTCTGGTGTCATAGTGTTTGTTGATCCAAGTAAGTATTTGAATCATTTTTTAGTTTAATTTTAGAACAAGTGACGTAACGTAACATATAGTGAAGGATGTTCAGTTGAAAATTTATCGTAAAAAAATTATATATAGAAAATTATATAAAGTATATTGGTCACAAATTACTTTTTTCGTACATGTAGGTTAATTCTTGAATACTCTCCGTAAAACTTCTGATTTCGCCACTATTCTCGAGTGCAAAAGAATTCTATACTATTAGAATCGAAGCGAATTCAGAATCTGAAATATATGGGTTTCTACAATAATCTATCATAGTTATAGAGCTTAAAGTAAAATATTTATAGTTATTTAGTAAATTTCATACCAGAAATATTGAGTTTACGTATATTCGTAGTCTGTCTCTTACATCACATTAAAGATAATCATAACTTCTATATACTGACAAAGCGAGGTAAGCTAAAATGTACCTAATCTAAAAATAAGACGAGTAGTTTATTACAATACACTGATAGTATAATGCTGATTCTTTATATATTGTATATAAATATAAATTATTTTCTATTTCCCCCCCTTTATTATAGTATATAATTGGAACAATTTTTCTTTTTATTGACAATTTAATGATGTTTATCTTTTTATTTGTTTGTAATTTTCAAGGTTATGGTACATGCAAGTATAATCTTGATACATTTAAGTAATTGACAAATATAAAGTTTTGACACAAATTGTTTTTTTTTTTAATTTTATTACTTGCTGCATCCGATATTGTTTGTCATAGTTTTTATTTTTAGAGTTAAACTATAAAAAATTTGACTAACATTTTAATATAAATTTTTTTATCAAATTAATATGCAAAAAATTGCAATTTATAGTACTTTTCATATAGTTTTAGAAAAGTACTACAAATATCGAATTAATGTGATCTAATTTAACTTTGAAAATTAGTCAAATTGACTTTTGAAAATCGCAACATGACAAACAATACCTAACGGAGTGAGTAATAGCTAACATAATTGTTTTGATATATGTATTTATTGCTTGGGATATTCTCTTTTCCTTCTTGTTTTTTAATGCTATATTTAAGCTGATGATCTATCGTAAATAATTTCTCTACCTCATAAGATAAGGAAAAGACAACATACACATCACTTCGTAGACCTGATTCGTTGCTAGATTTTAATGGATAGATAATTATGGTGTACTCTATAATCATAATGACTTAAATAAACAATTAAATGATTTTTAAACGTACAAATTAATATTGGACTAATAAAAATAAAGGCGGGAAATGAAAGATGTTTAATTAATTAGCTTAAGAGATTAACCAATAATTAGTTTCAAATGGAACGTATAATCTTGCAAATAGATATTGAAACTTTGATTGACGTGAATATTGATTTGATAATTATAAAATGTAGTATTTAATTAATTAGATGCATAATTAAAGAAATAATAGAGACTTCATATTGATAAGACATTTTAATTGTTTTCTTGTTATATTAATTAGAGTTAAACTAATTTATCTACCCTATTTTGAGAGTTGCTTAAGATATCGCGTGTGCCTTTTCTTCTGAAACTCAATAGCTTAGAAGCTGAGTTAGATGATGTTTTCTGAATCTTGAAATAATAACTTTACGTTAATAAGAACACAATTCAAGCTAATATCGTTGAATATTATTAATTAAATTTTTATTCAAATTTTTTACTTTATTCAAATTTATCAATTTTTTTTTATCCATCCTTTTGTCGATTCGCCCTACGTTACAAATGTTACATTTTAACCAAACTCTTAAACCATCGTAAATTCACTCTAAGGATATAAACAATTTTGTTGTTGAAGCAATTAATAATAATTTCAGTACCCAAACAAAAAAAGTTGATTTTTTTTTCCAATTCTGTGACTATTATTTAAATTTTTGAATATATAAATGATTGCTAAATTCTAGGAGATTCGAGATTAGAAAAATAATAATAGTAATACATAGGGAAAATAAAACTTTTGTCATTGAGCTACACTGGGAAATAATTTTTGGCCCACATTATAAAATTATCACATACATTTTTCCAAGACAAAAATATATTTGATACAACATATTATTTGTCTCAAATAAGAACAAAATCTAATATTATTTAGCCAAAAATTGAAAACTTCAAAAAATAAAATCTAAATATGTATAATTAAGACAAGAATTTGCCAAAAATTGATGAATAAATGATGATTGAGGGGAATAGAACAACTATACAAATCACAAGAGCAATAGTAGTCACAAGAGCGTATCTATATTTAAGTTTGATTAATCTGCATAATGTCGAAGTCAGAATTTTTTTTAAATAATAAATATATAACTTTAAAGATGCAAATTATATGTTCATTATAATAAAAATATAAATGTTTGCTCATAATTATTTTTTTACATGGATAAATAATTCATTGATTTTATTTTATTTTATTTTTCTTTTTTGCCATCTCTTTGAAATGATTGATGTATATGGTGCCTTTGAGCACAAACAAACTTAATTTATAAGACTTTTTTGTTGTCACAAAAATAAGTAAATGTCAAAAACCTTATCCCTCAACAAGAAGAACCACACAAATTAAGTAATTATTTTCCCTTTTCTTTCATTTCTTTTATCACTTTGAAGTAAAAAAAATTAAAAAAATTCATCCATTTAATAAGATAGTTAGAAAAGTTTAAAATGGACAACCATGGTTAAAATGCTCGGGTAATTATAATTCGAACACTTGACGTTATAGAACGATTTGAAGTTGAATCTTTTTAATACATGTACATTCATCCAACAAAAAGAATTAATGTTCGCGTCATGTGAATTTTACATTAAAATTAAAGAAGAAAATAACGATCAGTATACAAAATCATGCTTGTCATATAATGTATAGTTTCCATTTTTGAGTTTGATCGATAATGACGTATTTTTCAAGAAGCAAATTTGTGAGACTTGTTGAGCGAAAACGAATCATACTTTATCATGATTCGATCAATATACAACATTATTCTAGTTATATAATATATAGTACATTTGTTTTTGAGTTTGATAATGACGTATTTTTCAAGAAGCAAATTTGTGAGACCTGTTAGAGCGGAAACGAACCATACTTTATCATGACTCTTATTGTTGTGTTTCCTTCAATAAAGAAGTATTTTGGTGATCATGTGAGCAAACAGGGTTGAAAGAGTAAAGTAATTAATAAGAATATTTTTAATCATTTTATTGCGTTGATAATCGTGATTTATGTCTACTAATAGATATATTGTTCTTTTTTATTTAGATATATTCTGAAATTGATAAATTAAAAATAGGAGAAAGATTATAAGTAATTAAATTCTTTGTCCCAAGTTTACTCCATAAATAATCATAAGCTTTACCTTTTTATGTTTTCACTTGAAGTTTAAATTACTTCACCATAACTTGAAAATTATTAATCCAATTTAATTTGTTGTAAATAAAAACAACAAGATTATTTGCCTTATTTTTAGGATTATCTAATAATTAATTTTAATTATGTTTGAGAATACCTTAGAGTATGTTAGGATCATGCTTGATATCAAATACTCGATTTTACGTAAGTATTATGTTTGATTATGATTTCAATTTATTTTTTTCATAATTATTTTTTTCTCATATACAGAATATTAACGTTACTTAATATAATATAAATTATACATATATATTTATCGAAAGAAATAAAAAAAGAAAATGTTCAAATTAATTTTTGAATTTTAATAAAATATTTTAAAATCATATGACAGGTTCAAGATGTGTGCACATTTCCAAGTTATAATTTATTTTATTTACTTAAACAGTACATTGAACTTTGAAGAATATTCTCCATAGAAAAATAAAGATAATATATATAAAATATGTAATAGACAAAAAGATAAAATAAAATAGATGTGACTTCTCTTCGAACTCTGCATAAATTAATAATTGTATAATTTGGTTTAATAGTCAATGATATTAGTAAAAATTATAAGAAAATCAATATTTCAATCTTAGCAAAGATAAAGAAAATTTAATCTCTTTTTATGTAATTATAGTCATTTAGTGTAAAATATTGATTTGGATTTAATAGCGATAAAAAATAAAAATCACATAATTAAATAAAATGTTCGAAAACTAGATCAGATATTATTATTATAAAAAAAGTAATAATATTGAGCATATAAAATAAAAAAAATTATAATTATTAAAGAAAAAAAAAAGGACAAAAGAAGTGGCATAAATCATAATTGTGAAGCTTTCACAACTTTATCTAGACAAAATTAAAGAGAACAAATCTTTTTCTAGTACAAAAGCACCCAAAAGATTATAATATATAAGTATTATTTTATTCTTAAATTTAAATAAAAAATTCGTGTGTTATAAGTAATTTTTTTTCGATAAAAAAATTTAAATTAATCAAATTGTAAAAGCCAAACACAAAATTTTAATATAGAGTTGATTTGAATTGATTTTTGTCTTATAAGTTATTAACTTATAACTTTTGACTTATTTTTACTATTTTATAAAAAAAACTTAAAAACAAATATTATAAGCATTTTTTTTTATTTTATCTAAATAACATAAAATTAATTTGACTTAAAAACACCTCAAATAATTCAGTCCAAAATTTTTTAAAAAATCCATATGGACACAAAATAAAATTCACTTATAAATTTATTAATTTAGCTCAGAGATAACATTATTTATGCAAAGTATGATGTCCTTTGTTTAAATCGAACATCTACCAAAAATAATTTATCAATATATATTTAATCAATAAAATTATTATTATTATTTTACACAAAAACCTATATATTTTAAAAATAAATTTAGATTAATCAAATCTCACGACTTATTAAAAAAAAAAAGGACAACCAACCATTAATGTAATGAAATAAATTAGTACAAAAATAAATATGGAATTTATGCAAAGTGGTATTCCCTTTACTTGTTATCATCATTACATATTATTATTATTATTATTATTATTATTATTATATAAATATATTTTTATATACTATAGTTTTTTTAATAAAATTATCAAAAGCTAAATATTGTGTTCTTCTTCCTCATTTTTCTTCATCTTCATCATCTTCCATGGGAGAAAAGCAAAAGCTTAAAGAGAAAGAGAAAATCAAGAAGCAAAAACACAAACACCCAAATGATGAATCTCCAAAACCCACTTCAGATTTCACTTTTAAACCCATTTCCGATGTTAAAGGTCTTCGATTCGGCGGTCAATTCATCGTTAAATCCTTCACAATCCGCCGTGCAAGGCCACTAGAACTCCTCCGTATCCTCTCCCTTTCTCCGCCGTCAACCAAAAACTCCAGTCCCAGTTTCAATTTCACTTCAACTACAGCTTATTTACCCACAAATTTCACAATCTTAGCTCATCATGCTTGGCATACACTTACATTAGGTCTCGGAACGAAGAAATCGAAGGTGGTTTTGTTTGTTTTTGAATCGGAGAAAATGAAATCGGAAATCGATCGGGTTTGGCCGGTGGAGATTCCGTTAGGTGAAGTGAATAAGAAGATGATTCGAGGTTTAACAGGTACTGAAATGGCGAGATTTAAGTTTAGAAAAGGTTGTATAACTTTTTATGTTTATGCTGTAAGAAGAATTGGGGATTTAGGGTTTACTTGTGCTGAAGATCTGAAATTGATTTTACAATCTGTTGTTGCGCTCAAAGATTTCTTCGATCATACTGCTATGTTAGCTATGCCGAATCAGAGAAGTATCAATTTTCCATCGGAGATTCAACAAATGGGAATTGCTCATTAGCCTCCTCCTCCTTCTTCATCTTCTTCTCCGTCCATCGTTGCTCGGATTATTCAAAAATGTTGATAAACTCAGTAATACAGAGGTTCTGAATCATCATCATCATCTTCGTTCGGATTATTCAAAAATGTTGGTTACCATCTGTTGATAATTTTGAGGAGTTCGAGTAATATAGGTTTTTGAATAATCATAGCTAAGTTCTACTCGATGTTGTTTGGATTATTTGAAAATGTAGTTTGGATTCAGTTATGTACTTGTTGATAATTTTTAAAGAGTCCGAGTAATATCGATTTCGAATCATTTAAATTCTTTGTTGGGATTATTCAAACATGTTGCCAGATAAATTTGAAGAGTTCGAGTAAATATAGGTTTTGAATGATTATTTATCAATTCTCATTTGTGTTGCTTGAATTATTTGAAAATATTGTGGGATTTTGATATGTATACTGTTGATAATTTTGAAGAGTCTGAATAATATTGCTTGTGAATTTATCATTTGTTATTTCTTGTTTGGATTATTTAAAAATGTTGTGAGATTCTGATACGTATATGTTGATAAATTTGAAGAGTTCGAATAATATAGGTTATGAATCATTATTTTATCGATTCTCGTCTGTGTTGCTTGGAGTATTCGAAAATGTTACGAGATTTTGATATTTATGTATCGATATTTTTGAAAGGTTCGAACAATATTGGTTTTGAATCATTATTTCTCGAAGTTGTTTTCAAAGATTAAACATATTGTTGGTGTAATTATGTGAAGAGTTCGAGTAATATTGGTTCTGAATAATTATTTATTTATTCTTGTTGGTGTTGCTTGAATTATTCAAAAATATTGTGGAACTGTGATATGTATTTGTTGATAATTTTGAAGAGTCTTCAGCAATATTGGATTAGAAATCATTTGTCATTTCTTGTTCGAATTATTCAAAAATATTATGAGATTCTGATATGTACATGTCGATAAATTTAAAGGGCTCGAATAATAGAGGTTCTGAATTATCTTTTTATTGGTTCTCGTCTATGTTGCTTGAATTATTTAAAATATTGCAGGATTCTGATATGTACTTATTAATAAAATTTTAAAGAGTTCAAATAATATAATTTTTAATCGCCGTTTCTGAAAGTTTTATTTGATGATTAAATATATTGTTAGTGTAATTTGTTTTTTAGGTGATATAATAAGTTTATACGTGTTGTAATTGGAGTTTTTATTATATTTTGAAGGTTTTTGAGCTTAGTTTTACTAAGGACAATAGCATTTTAAAAATATATTTTGTAAAGGATAAATAGAAGTTTATGTCTAGTTATATTCAACTCTAACATATTTATTTTTAGTTAATTGAAGTGTGTGGTTTTTTAGTTTGTTGATGTAAGAAGTTTGATATGTCTAAACTATTCTTAGAATTATATTACTATTAAATATGAAGTAATAAGTAGTAAAATAATTATTATAATTAATAATTATGTTAATTTATTAATATTCACTAGTAAATATTGCAATTAATTAAAGGTAAATATTATAAGAATCAAATAAGATTTTTTTAATAATAAACAATTAACTTGATCAATCGAGATACTAAAAGTTCCTCTACAAACCACTTATAATAACCTTTAAGGTGTAAGAATAAAAGTTTTTTTCTAAGTTTATTTATCGGTAAAATAAATTCAGAATTTAAACTTTGAATTTGAAATTATATTTATTGAGTTCAAAATTTTCTCTTTGTTGACTTGAAAATATATTATAGATATGAAGAGGGATTTGTTTAATTTTTGTGGAAATCTTTTATACTTCTATTTTTATTATATAGAGATTATTTCAATATAATAAATATAGATTGAATATGACAGAGTTAAGAGTTCAAGAATTGAGAATGAAAGCAATTGTTTTGATTATTTAATGTCATTTAAAATTATTTTGAATTTTTCCCAACATATGAAAAAGTTGACTATTTTAAGATCCAGCTCATGAATAAACATGGTTGCTTAAATTATTGAACATTCTAAAAAAAAAAAAAAAGTTGCTAAATTTTATAAATCATTTTCATGTGCTTTCCCACAAAAAATTTAATACATTGTTGAAATCATTTTCTTATTTTAATCATAGTTTATGATTTAAAATGGAAAAATTACATAAATTAATACATTTTAAAAAATAATTACTGATTTTAGCGATACTTTTTGTTTATTACCATTTAGAGCGATGATTTGTTAAATTTGTAATATGCATTAAAAGTGAATTGTGTATGCAATATATATGAATTTTAATTAGTTTTTGAAATATATCATGTTTGTTTGGTAAAAATTTGTCACGTTGTATTATAAGTGTATTAAAATGTGTGATAAATGTAATCATTAAAATTTGTATTATATGTGAATAATAAATTGTTCATTGTAATATGTATTAAACTTGTATTATAAATGAATTAAAAGTGATCAAGTGAAAAAAAATATTATTGCTATAAATGGTAAATATTTTTTTATCATAGTATATTTATGTAAGTTTCCCATTTAGAATCGTATTTACATCTAGAACATGTTTTTCGATGTTAAAGACATTCTGAAGAGCAAGAAATATATATATATATATATATATATATATATATATATATTTACTAGTAATCAATTAATATTTATTTTTAAAAGTTTATTTTAGTATTTTTAAATATCAATCTCTAATAAAGACGGACCAAATATATTGTGAATGATCTACATAAACATACAAATGTGCTTAAGTTTAGTCAAACTCTATAAATACATAATTATATTCATGAAATATTTAAAAAATATATTTATGTGATTTGAATTATTATCACACATATATTAACTTAAATTATAATAAAAATTTATAAATTTTAAATTTCAAATCCATCCGAAATATATGGTGAGTTAAATTGAAGTGTTATTAGCTAGTACCCTTTTAAGATGACACCAAAATAAATGCACATTCTGTTATTAATTTAATTTGCTGATTTATAATAATGTCTTGAACAATTTTAACAAGGTATTAAATAGGAGTATATATTAAACTTCATGAACAAAGACCAAATTTATGAAATTTAATTTGCTTTTTTATTTTTCTTTGTGTCATTCAATTAACGTGAACTTTACTCTCATTCATGTGATTAATATTCAGGTTGTTCATGTGAACTTTATTACATATTAGATACTTCGCGTGATTTTACTTGTCATGTTTATTTTTATGCATTTTTTACAGATCAATGAAAGAGTGTTTGACTAAATTGTCCCTATTTATTCTCCGACCTCTATTTAATATATATTTTTTATTCTTATTTACTTGTTCATATTTTACTTAACATACCTATTTAAGAAAATTAATTGTCATGTTGAGTTTATCATTTTACTCCTATTAACTGATAGAATTCCAAAATTAATTTACTTATCAAAAAGACTCTTCCTTTTTCAAAAATATATATTCTCTCAATAAATTAAGGATATGACAGGTAAAAAAAACAGAAATTGTCTTTTCTTGATTTGTTAAAAATGACAATTAAATATGGACAAGTAAAAAGAGACAGAAGGAGTACCATGGGATAAAGTTGATAAAAATAATTGATTATTATCTTAATTTTCTAAAATAACAATTATTTTGAATCAGCTATTTTTAATAAATATGATGACTAACATGAATCGGAGGGAGTAAAATTTTAAAATAAATATGTCGGAATCGCCGATTAAGCATTCGGCGGTGAATTCTACCAAAATGGAGTATGATAGAGGCAGAGAGAATTTCTAATATAACGATAAAATACGTAAAAATTAAAAAGAATATCAATAACGAAAGCAATCTGCTGGATCGACATATTTTTATGAGCCAATATTCTCTTTCTTCAATAACTATTTCATGCTTGCATGTCCCATGCAATTTCCCTAAATACAACCTTTTAGTTGGTTAGAAAAATTGCCTATATTATAGGCAACTATGTATATAGTGTTATTAATATGTAGATATGTAATATCTACATCAAAGAAGTAGGGCATAGTAGTAAACACATCTCCACATGGTCATTTTCCCAAAATTGAGAGGTGGCTAATGACGGATTGAATCGAATTTGAACGGATTAAAATGTGTTAATGTGAGATAAATTGACAAATACTTAATTTTGAACCTTTAATTATGTTTTAGACAGTATTTTAAAACTATTTAGTGAGTTGTCACCTTTTAACGTAAAATAAAGTTTGCCAAAAATATTTTTAGTTAAAATAGATTCTTTTTTATTGGAGTTTGAATTTTGAACTCCAACATATTGGGGTGGAATTTCACTTGTTAAAGCTTGGAAACTCCAATACATTAAGGTGAAATTTCATTTGTCGAATGTTTCAAATCGAATTTTAGCTAGGTATATCTTTACATAATTTGTATTTGTATATTAGTGAAAATCCTTTAATTATATTTAAAACAAAAAATAAACTCTAATTGTCGACTCAGGTTTTTGTCAGACCACCTATTTTTTACAATCAAACCAACAAACAAAATCATGATCCAGTCCGTTCAAAATTACCTGAATCAATTAAATATATGTCATAACTCAACTCGCTTAATATGACCCAATTACCAAACCCTCAACCCCTTTATTTTGGTTCTTCGAAAGAAAAAGAGTACTAATTCTAAGCAGTTTGATTCGTTGAGTTACATAATTTTGATATATTTTGATTTTATAATATATTAGGTCATTTTAAATTCAACCTATAGAATTAAGTCAACAAACAGATCATAATCCAATTGTTAAACATAAACAAATTAGGTAAAATTACTAAAAATGTATTATTTAAGTTTATTATCTCTACACAAATTGTTACCTCATTTTATTATAACTATCAAAATAAAAAAAAATATATCCAAGTAATATATTGATGAAAAGGATGTGACCTTGATGATGATTATGAATAATTAGATAGTGAGGAAAAGTTAGCTAGAAGAAAATAATGAATAATGGGGGAGACAAGAAAAAAAAATATAGTGTTAAAGAATATGCCAACTCTTCACAAAGTGAAAAAGATAGAAAATGAATTTTAAAAGTTCACTACTTCAATTTTTATTTTATTTTTTAAAAAATATTATTCATTACCTTTATCTTTAATCATTTCTTGAGAAGGTCCCTCCAATAGAAACCAACTTTTTCTTTGTTAGTTGTATATGAATTGGGATGTTTCATAGGTGTGGAATTCCACAAGGGATCAAAAATATATATTTTTTTAATTATTGTTATCGTTATTTATAATGAAGTTTGATGAATTTGAATTTGCGTTAGATGAAAATCAAAAAATGTTACTATAAGAAATAAATAAAGGATGACACAGTAACAATAGTAATATATTTCGTGTAACCTCACAAGTGTGATATATGAAAAGAACAAGATAGAGAGATCGTTTTCAATAAATAATTAAAAAAAGAAGACGAAGAAAGATCAAGGCATGGCACACCCTACATTCATGGGGGTTCAGAAAGGATCGAACTTTAAATGAGTGTGATATAGACAGTCTACCTTGATGTGAACATTAATAATTGACTTTATGGCTCAAACTCAAACTCATGACTTATTAATCGTACGTAAATAATTCTCCGTCATTTCAAAATAAATGACATTACATGTATAGATTTAAACCAGACTTATTTATTCATTTATTTGTCCCAATTTCAATCTATATATTAAAAATTAATATAAGGTAGTTCTAACTTCCAACTGCAAAAGCTAGAAAAGAAAGTATAAAAAGGCTAATGCTTAGATCACAATGTCTTGTGCACCTGTGATTCTTTGATTTGTTTACTATAGGTTGGTAAATTTTCATCTATTTATAATTAACTAAAGCATAATTTTGTTTTTAAATATAAAAATTAATATTATTAATACTTGATAAGTAATGATTTTAACAACCATTAGAGTATTAAAGCTAGCACATAATCAAACGTAAAACTAATCAATTTATATTGAAAATCAATTGTGTATTATTTTATCGAAAGAAACGAATTCGAATAAAATAAAACATATCATGATGATTTATATATCCGACTCCAAGTAGTTACTGAAGTGTAATATCTCATTAACATGGTTAGATAAGAAAATAAGTATGTAAGGAAAAAAAAGGAGAAAAAAAATATTAATCGCACAGTCTGTCTTTCAAATAAATTGATATTCAATTTTTGCTCTTAGCAATCGAGCTTATGTCTAGCAGAGCATTAGTTTTCTAAGTGTGTAGAGTATAAATTCTAATACATTGGTGGTCTCTTCCTTCTATAAATCAAGTCAATGATTAGTTATTAAGAGATTATGTTTTTTTCCTCAAATACGTATGTTCCGCGAAGTGCAAATGACCCGAGAAGAGAATGTATAAGCCCAAATTAAAAAAAAAATCAGTTTTTTGGGCCTATAAGATAGAAGGGCCTAAAAAAACATAAATGGGCTTGACTTACAAAAAAAAAAAAAAAAAAAACCCNTATATATATATATATATATTTACTAGTAATCAATTAATATTTATTTTTAAAAGTTTATTTTAGTATTTTTAAATATCAATCTCTAATAAAGACGGACCAAATATATTGTGAATGATCTACATAAACATACAAATGTGCTTAAGTTTAGTCAAACTCTATAAATACATAATTATATTCATGAAATATTTAAAAAATATATTTATGTGATTTGAATTATTATCACACATATATTAACTTAAATTATAATAAAAATTTATAAATTTTAAATTTCAAATCCATCCGAAATATATGGTGAGTTAAATTGAAGTGTTATTAGCTAGTACCCTTTTAAGATGACACCAAAATAAATGCACATTCTGTTATTAATTTAATTTGCTGATTTATAATAATGTCTTGAACAATTTTAACAAGGTATTAAATAGGAGTATATATTAAACTTCATGAACAAAGACCAAATTTATGAAATTTAATTTGCTTTTTTATTTTTCTTTGTGTCATTCAATTAACGTGAACTTTACTCTCATTCATGTGATTAATATTCAGGTTGTTCATGTGAACTTTATTACATATTAGATACTTCGCGTGATTTTACTTGTCATGTTTATTTTTATGCATTTTTTACAGATCAATGAAAGAGTGTTTGACTAAATTGTCCCTATTTATTCTCCGACCTCTATTTAATATATATTTTTTATTCTTATTTACTTGTTCATATTTTACTTAACATACCTATTTAAGAAAATTAATTGTCATGTTGAGTTTATCATTTTACTCCTATTAACTGATAGAATTCCAAAATTAATTTACTTATCAAAAAGACTCTTCCTTTTTCAAAAATATATATTCTCTCAATAAATTAAGGATATGACAGGTAAAAAAAACAGAAATTGTCTTTTCTTGATTTGTTAAAAATGACAATTAAATATGGACAAGTAAAAAGAGACAGAAGGAGTACCATGGGATAAAGTTGATAAAAATAATTGATTATTATCTTAATTTTCTAAAATAACAATTATTTTGAATCAGCTATTTTTAATAAATATGATGACTAACATGAATCGGAGGGAGTAAAATTTTAAAATAAATATGTCGGAATCGCCGATTAAGCATTCGGCGGTGAATTCTACCAAAATGGAGTATGATAGAGGCAGAGAGAATTTCTAATATAACGATAAAATACGTAAAAATTAAAAAGAATATCAATAACGAAAGCAATCTGCTGGATCGACATATTTTTATGAGCCAATATTCTCTTTCTTCAATAACTATTTCATGCTTGCATGTCCCATGCAATTTCCCTAAATACAACCTTTTAGTTGGTTAGAAAAATTGCCTATATTATAGGCAACTATGTATATAGTGTTATTAATATGTAGATATGTAATATCTACATCAAAGAAGTAGGGCATAGTAGTAAACACATCTCCACATGGTCATTTTCCCAAAATTGAGAGGTGGCTAATGACGGATTGAATCGAATTTGAACGGATTAAAATGTGTTAATGTGAGATAAATTGACAAATACTTAATTTTGAACCTTTAATTATGTTTTAGACAGTATTTTAAAACTATTTAGTGAGTTGTCACCTTTTAACGTAAAATAAAGTTTGCCAAAAATATTTTTAGTTAAAATAGATTCTTTTTTATTGGAGTTTGAATTTTGAACTCCAACATATTGGGGTGGAATTTCACTTGTTAAAGCTTGGAAACTCCAATACATTAAGGTGAAATTTCATTTGTCGAATGTTTCAAATCGAATTTTAGCTAGGTATATCTTTACATAATTTGTATTTGTATATTAGTGAAAATCCTTTAATTATATTTAAAACAAAAAATAAACTCTAATTGTCGACTCAGGTTTTTGTCAGACCACCTATTTTTTACAATCAAACCAACAAACAAAATCATGATCCAGTCCGTTCAAAATTACCTGAATCAATTAAATATATGTCATAACTCAACTCGCTTAATATGACCCAATTACCAAACCCTCAACCCCTTTATTTTGGTTCTTCGAAAGAAAAAGAGTACTAATTCTAAGCAGTTTGATTCGTTGAGTTACATAATTTTGATATATTTTGATTTTATAATATATTAGGTCATTTTAAATTCAACCTATAGAATTAAGTCAACAAACAGATCATAATCCAATTGTTAAACATAAACAAATTAGGTAAAATTACTAAAAATGTATTATTTAAGTTTATTATCTCTACACAAATTGTTACCTCATTTTATTATAACTATCAAAATAAAAAAAAATATATCCAAGTAATATATTGATGAAAAGGATGTGACCTTGATGATGATTATGAATAATTAGATAGTGAGGAAAAGTTAGCTAGAAGAAAATAATGAATAATGGGGGAGACAAGAAAAAAAAATATAGTGTTAAAGAATATGCCAACTCTTCACAAAGTGAAAAAGATAGAAAATGAATTTTAAAAGTTCACTACTTCAATTTTTATTTTATTTTTTAAAAAATATTATTCATTACCTTTATCTTTAATCATTTCTTGAGAAGGTCCCTCCAATAGAAACCAACTTTTTCTTTGTTAGTTGTATATGAATTGGGATGTTTCATAGGTGTGGAATTCCACAAGGGATCAAAAATATATATTTTTTTAATTATTGTTATCGTTATTTATAATGAAGTTTGATGAATTTGAATTTGCGTTAGATGAAAATCAAAAAATGTTACTATAAGAAATAAATAAAGGATGACACAGTAACAATAGTAATATATTTCGTGTAACCTCACAAGTGTGATATATGAAAAGAACAAGATAGAGAGATCGTTTTCAATAAATAATTAAAAAAAGAAGACGAAGAAAGATCAAGGCATGGCACACCCTACATTCATGGGGGTTCAGAAAGGATCGAACTTTAAATGAGTGTGATATAGACAGTCTACCTTGATGTGAACATTAATAATTGACTTTATGGCTCAAACTCAAACTCATGACTTATTAATCGTACGTAAATAATTCTCCGTCATTTCAAAATAAATGACATTACATGTATAGATTTAAACCAGACTTATTTATTCATTTATTTGTCCCAATTTCAATCTATATATTAAAAATTAATATAAGGTAGTTCTAACTTCCAACTGCAAAAGCTAGAAAAGAAAGTATAAAAAGGCTAATGCTTAGATCACAATGTCTTGTGCACCTGTGATTCTTTGATTTGTTTACTATAGGTTGGTAAATTTTCATCTATTTATAATTAACTAAAGCATAATTTTGTTTTTAAATATAAAAATTAATATTATTAATACTTGATAAGTAATGATTTTAACAACCATTAGAGTATTAAAGCTAGCACATAATCAAACGTAAAACTAATCAATTTATATTGAAAATCAATTGTGTATTATTTTATCGAAAGAAACGAATTCGAATAAAATAAAACATATCATGATGATTTATATATCCGACTCCAAGTAGTTACTGAAGTGTAATATCTCATTAACATGGTTAGATAAGAAAATAAGTATGTAAGGAAAAAAAAGGAGAAAAAAAATATTAATCGCACAGTCTGTCTTTCAAATAAATTGATATTCAATTTTTGCTCTTAGCAATCGAGCTTATGTCTAGCAGAGCATTAGTTTTCTAAGTGTGTAGAGTATAAATTCTAATACATTGGTGGTCTCTTCCTTCTATAAATCAAGTCAATGATTAGTTATTAAGAGATTATGTTTTTTTCCTCAAATACGTATGTTCCGCGAAGTGCAAATGACCCGAGAAGAGAATGTATAAGCCCAAATTAAAAAAAAAATCAGTTTTTTGGGCCTATAAGATAGAAGGGCCTAAAAAAACATAAATGGGCTTGACTTACAAAAAAAAAAAAAAAAACGCCCACCGTGGGGCTCGAACCCACGACCACAAGGTTAAGAGCCTTGCGCTCTACCAACTGAGCTAGACGGGCTTTGTTGTTGGGTAATGTTTCTTAATAAATATTATAATCACTACAACATTTGATTCAAACATTCTTGTGTCCAATTTGGGAGCTTGTTCTGGCAGATTAAAAAATATACCTTCAGACTATCGTAAATGATTTGAAAATATCTTTCGTCATATTTTAGTGGCATTGGTGCCTTTTCTGTTCAAAAACTAGAGCATATACATCCTTTATACTAACGGAAGAAAAATAGAGCGAAGGGTATATATGCTCTAGTTTTTGGACGACAAGACACTAATATCTCAAAAGTATAACATAAGGTATTTGTATACCATTTACGATAGCTCAAAGATATATTTATCCTTTTTCCCTTAACAATTGTGAATGTTCAAACTAATTTTTTTTCTAGAAGCTTACTAATATTTTTACAATTCATTCAATAATTGAAGTACAAGAAATAGAAAAATTGAAGAACAATAATAAAAAAAAATATGAGCAAAAAGTCAAATTGTGAAAATGTATATAAATATAATAGAAAAAAAAAACTATGAAGAAATTTGAGTTTGCTCTATTCATTTAAAAAAGGGAAAAAAACAAAAATATATATGTCCTTCACTCTAAGGAAAGACTAAATAAGGATATGCGGCGTAACTGTTTTCTTCGATCCGATATTTAATAAATATTGGATCGATGGATAAGATTATGACACACGTGTGTTCGTTAGTACAAATGATATATATGCTCTAATTTTTGAATGACAAATGCACTAATATTCCAAAGTATGACGAAGAATATGTGCATATCATTTACGCTAATTCAGAGTTATACTTATTCTTTTCCCTTTAAATGCGAGCTATATAATGAAATTGTAATACAAAAGTAACACCAATATATAAAATTACATTACACTATCAAGTGCGACCTAATTAAAAAATATGTTCATAAGCTATAAACTTATAAATCAGAGATGATCAACTTATAACTGATTTTTGAATTAAAGCATAGTCTAATTTTTTTTTTTTTAGGTTACACCATCGATCACAACATTTAAATTAAATTTTCTTAACGGGAAATATTACGTACACTAAACTCAATTTTATAGTGGTAAACTTGTTGACCTCGGGTCAGTCGGGTCACTTTTTTTTTTTTTTTACAGAAATCTGTTAACTTCGATCTACACTCAATTTGTTCGATTTAACCCTAAAAAAATGGAATCAATTTGGGCGATTTTGGAGTTACTACTGATCTCAGCTATTGTTCTTGCATTTGGATTAGCTGCTGCAATTGTATTCGAAACATTCAGAAGAAGATTTAATCATACGTATGTATTTACAATAACCCCTTTGAGCAAAAAAAAAAGAAACCCTATTTGCAATTCTTTTGAAATGTTGGTGTATGGGTTTTTGATTTTGATTTTGTGCTTTTAATTTGGAAATTCGGAAGAAGATTTGATCATATGTGTGTTTATAATAACCCCTTTTAGCAAAAAGCTTTATTTTTTTAAAATTTTTTCTGGATTTTTGGTGTATGATTTTTCGATTTGGATTTTGTACTTTGAATTTTTTGATCATTGTATGTTTATAAGAACCCCTTTTAGTATAAGAGCTCTATTTTGCATTTTTTCTGAATTATTGTTGTATGAATTTTTTTTGATTTTGATTTTGTACTTTGCAGGCATGTGGAAGCTCCTCCTGTTTTTGAAGATCCGACTTCATTTAAGCCGGTACTTGCTTATCCACCTCAAAAAGTTGAATCTTTTACACTTGTTATGTTTCCCCTGAAAAAGATAGAGTAGAAAGTTAGTGTCTTTATTGTTTTGATTGTTTACGCGAGCAGTACGTATGTGGTATGTTGTTTACTATTGGAATGAAATGGTGCCCGAATTAGAGATGGATACACGATTTACAATTGACGGGTTCAATATTTAGATTCTTATCGCTGAACGTTTTACACTTCTGAAATCATGGGTTCATAATGTTTGATTTTTTGAAGTGATCTTTACATTTATTATTATGGCCTGAATGTAGCAGAGTTGTTCAGTAGATTCATATAGGCAACCCAATGTAGTGTCTGGTAGATAGTGGGATATGTTACTCGATTGAAACATGTCATTTGGCATGCGGTTTGAAAGAAGTACCAAAAACAAAGTGTGATTCTTTTCCAAAGTGCTTACCTGTGGAAATGTAGTTGACTCTTGAGCTGTGAAATTTGGTTAGGGAGAATGTTATATTAGATTTTACTTTGGGAACTGTGCGATTGAGAAGCTATTTTTTTGTCCTGGACTTGGGGAATCTTGCGTTTGTGACAGTTAATTGATCTTGCAAATTCAATGTATCTTCCAGATTTGAAGTTTCTTAATGTGCAGTGTAATCTGATTAATTGCATAACTTGAGTATTGAAGTTGTAAAGAACTTGTATCACATTTTAAGATATGGGTGGTTGAATTGGATATGACAAAGGTGATTTAAATAGATCCGGTATAGGAATGAGGGGGGTGGGTAAGGAGGATCAAGCTTATGTTCCTATAGCTGCAGTAGACATGTCAAAGTGATTGATTTTGGTGTATCCTAAGCGATGTTTTAAGAAATTGTGACTTTCCTAAATACTCGAGCTTACCGATTCACCGTCTGAATGTATTTGGATCAGTTCTGCGGATGCTTCAGTATTTGAATTTGATCTCTAGTACTTTTTATTGGACTGTGAAACAATCTCTAGCCATTGATCTTAGTCTCTGAGCTACTTTACTATCTTGAAACTTCTTAATGGCGTGAAGTAATATTTGTAGTTCAGTTGCTCTTTGAGTTAACCTTTTGAGCATATAATTCAGGTTCCTTGTCCTCATATATTTGATCCTGCTGAGAAGTACATATCCTTGGTCATACCTGCATACAATGAAGAGCACAGGCTTCCTGGAGCCCTTGAAGAAACTTTGAAGTAAGTGAATGATCTTCTATCTCTACTGTTTACATTCCTGTGATGTCTGATTCCATTTTTTTGATAGAATCTGTGATGTCTGATTCCATTATCTTCTTTAAAAAATTTTGGGTTCGAAATTTGCAGTTATCTTCAACGACGAGCAGCCAATGACAGCACATTTACATATGAGGTATGAATTAAGACGTAATATGTTTTCGTTTCCTTTAGTTTGAATTTTCAAAAGTTAAGACCCATACTACCCCTCCCGCATTTAAATTTGAGAAAAATAAATTCTCTCCCTATAATCTCATAAGGAAGCTGACTAGAGAAGATGATTGTTTAAAGTTATGAATATACAATATTACAATCCAGTTCATGTAGACTTTATGGAAATATTTCAGGGCTGATCTTTCACGGTGTATTAGCTGCTAATATTTCTAATTGGACAAACTGTCCTTGGTGGCATAGTTATCTTGTTATTACATGGATTTGCTACATTTATCCTAGAGATAATAAGATTCCAGTTTTTTAGTTCCTGAGATTCAGGTTATCCACTGAAAGTCTGTATTTCTGAACCCCTTTTAGTATAGGATGGAGCACGAGAAAAGGTCACAGAAAAAAGTGGGATAAATACTCTACACTGTTAGGGTCTGGTGGTTGTGCTATCTTCTTTCGGGTGTGTGTGTGGGAATTCTGATCTTCTTCTAGCAATTTGAGCCCATCTGCCTGCTAATAAAAAAGACAGGATGCAGAAGAAAAATATGGTCTTTGTTTTGTGTTTTTTATACTTTATATCTTCCCATCATTTCATTTATCGAAGAGTGGTGAGCAGAAAGGAGTGTGAGTTGGGTTTTGAAGGAAGAAAGATAAGAGTACAGTGCCTGCACTGATTGTCAGCTCATGCTCCTTTACCCTAGTCGAGCAGTTCAAGTTATATTGGTATTATTGATCAGTAGGTAAAGCTATAAAAATCTGAAATAGAGATGAATGTTTCACCATAGACATGACATGAAGTGTATATAGATCACTGGGAAATGCATAAAGTTGGAACTCAGGACTTCAAAATTTTGGTTTTCCTATGAATAATCCTCGCTATTGCTGTTGTTTATTTTGGTAAAACCCGGAGATGGAATTTATGCCTTTCTACATTCTTAACTAATTGATTCTTCAATAGGTTATTATTGTTGATGATGGGAGTGCTGATGGAACAAAAAGAGTGGCTTTTGAATTTGTGAAGAGACACTCTGTAGACAACGTGCGAGTCATCCTTCTTGGGAAGAACCACGGGAAAGGGGAAGCTATAAGGAAAGTGAGTCCAAGCTCAATATCCGATGAACTAATTCAGAAAGTCCTCCTCTGTATTATGTGTTTACGAATTCATTTTTACTCTCTGGCAATTGATTAAAGCCATTTGCTTCTGCGAAAGCATTGTAAAAACAGGGAATGCTTCACTCACGTGGTGAACTGCTTTTAATGCTTGATGCTGATGGTGCAACCAGAATAGATGATATGGAAAAGCTTGAAAACCAGGTTTGTGGCCCTTCACTGCTGATTTCATGCATCTTTAATTGCACCCATCAAACTCTTTGTTAGTGGAAATTATGGCTATTTTCTTTGTAGTTAATTATTTTCCAGCCAGATTCATGCAGTTGCTAAAAAGGGACAACAATCTGAAGATTCTGCTGGTAGAGATTCAACTATAAGAATATCAGATGTACCGGCAGCTGTATTTGGTTCACGTGCTCACCTTGAGGAGAAGGCTCTAGCAACAGTTTAGTTTTGACTGCTCTTGTTTATTGTGTATATGTTGAAGTATTCCTTCATAGTTCTGTGTATATTTTGGAACCTTCTTATGGTTTTAATATCTGTGCCATGTTTCAGAGAAAATGGTATCGCAATTTCCTGATGAAAGGTTTCCATATTGTGGTTCTCTTGGCTGCTGGTAGTGGAATTCGTGATACTCAGGTAATCTTGTAAACTATAAGTAGCTCAAATCTCTCGTCTGGATTGAGTTTATGTATAGAAGCCTCAACTAGGTCTTCTACTTTTACTTGATTGAAAATTGCTTGGTTTATGCAGTGTGGATTCAAGATGTTCACCAGATCTGCTGCCAGGAAACTTTTTCTAAATATCCGCTTGAAAAGGTATTTGTTCAAGCGCCTTCTTCCCTACCACTGTGTTTAAGAGGATCTATATTTTCACAGATGTTTTCCTTGTCCTGTGCCTAAATAGTCTTTTTAAGGAGCATTATGAGCATTTCAATAAGCTGGTATATATTTTACCATCTCCTTTTAACTCGTAGAAGTTTTTTTGCTTAAGAATATGCAATCTTCAAGTGTGTCTTTTCCTGGTTGAATCAAGTTTCTGCCGAACTTGCATAGAAAGCTGTTTGTCCATTTATTAGACCTTCTACAAAGCCATTGAATTCCCGATACCTTTATGGGTTGTGAAAACTAGATTCATATTGGGATGTCTTGAGAAATTCGTCTATATTCTCTTTGTGTCTTCATGGAGAACGACAACTTAAATGTCCTGATATTACATTTGCGTTGTTTCCCTATATGCTACGCCATTGGGAAGCCACCTTCTACAAACATTAGTTGAAAAACGCCATCAGGGTTCTCTCCTGATCTCTCTTTGTCTGTACGCGTAGGTATTTGTCTCATAATGCTGTCTGCAAGTTTGTCATCGTCAATTTGTTTTACCTTTCCTCGAGATCTCTTACTTTGGACAACAGGAACTTACGGAGAATCCTTTTTCACAGGTGGTGTTTTGATGTCGAACTAGTCTACCTATGCAAATGGTTTCGAGTTTCTATGAATGAGATATCCGTTAATTGGACAGAAATACCGGGATCAAAAGTCAATCTGTTAAGCATCCCAAACATGTTGTGGGAGATGGCAATCATGTCTTTAGGTTATAGAACTGGCATCTGGAGAATCTACAGCTGAGTTTCTTATAGTACTTGGACCACACTCTTTAACACATGTAATGCTTCGCGATATTGATACCTTGTTTATGAACTATATAATTTGCTCGTTTAGAAAGATTGTATAAGAGTTGGACAAGTTTTGACAGTTTTTCACAAATTGTAGGATTTTCATGTTTACGAGAAAAATATACAATTTTTAACTTCAAACCAATCTAATTGCAAATCACTATTTGAAATCTTGTCCAAAACAGGCCTTAAATTGATGCATTGATATTGGATCTCATTAATTGATACAATATGAAATTTTGATTGAAATTTTGGAAGTTGATACCAAACCAATTTTATGCATATGTTTCGAATAGCAGGTGTTTGGTCATGTAATATCATATTACGATATGAAATTGTGAGATCGAACAAGTCTTTGGACTTGCAGTTTTAGGCTATCATGAGATAGAATCTCATATTCTCTGAATATCATGATTTGAGATTTTTTAAATATAAAAATTGACCTACAAGTTTACATTTTGTTAAAGTAACCTACATTTTTATCTACTAGTCATTTATTTCCTATGTATAAAATTTATATTCATATCATTATTTTTTTATATTTATTATACTCATCAACATAAAATTTATTATTACTGTAAAACAGTTTCTATTTTATTATTTATTTTCGTCAAATTCATTATTTTTTTATTAGATTTATTTGTCAATTAAATTTATTACGCTACTATAATGTTCAGTAATAAAAAAATAACTTTTCATCTATACTGAGTGAGCGATTTTATAAATTTTTATTTATTTGGTAAGATTGGATAAACAACTTGGACTTTTTTAATAGTTTTACAACTTATGAGATTCTTATTATTATAAGAAAGTATACAACAACAAAACTCCAAATCGCATATCGAAATAAAACTTCAACTCCATCTCATAATTTCATATCGCATGACCAAACGGACCCTTTTTTAAAGCATAGTTCAAGACTGTCTCTTAAATTACTAGATATAAAAACCCGTGCTATCATGACCCTAATATATGTTACTCATTTTTTGTTTCAATTTATGTGATATTATGGAACTTGAGATGTTATCCAAATTTTTATATGATTTTAAAAATATCTTTAAGTTGTTAGTACTTTTTTACATTATTTATAAAATAATAATATATATTACTCTCTTTATTTCGAGTTATGTGACATATATTGAATTAAAAAAATTAACCATTTTCTTATATGTTTTCAAATATATTAAATTTTTAATTATTGTAATTTATAGTACATTTTTAACGTACTTCTTAAATATTATATGTTACTTACCATGTCTCGATCTATGTGGCATTGTTATATATATATTTTTTTGAGTCAAGTGATTTTTAATGTATCTTTTTCTTTAATTATTAATTATTGTGATTAATAGTAATATTTTTTACATTATTTTCAATCAATATATATGTTTATCATCTAACCTATTTTATGTGGTATCAATTCAATTTCGAGAGTCAATGATTTTTATATAGCTTTTAAATATTTAAATTGTTAATTATTGTGATTTATAAAATTATAAATAATTTCCAAATATAATAACAATATTTTTAAAAAAAAAAAAACATAATTTTTCAATATACGACATTTCCAAATATAATTACATAGTGTGAGTGTGTGTTTACATAGGTCCCCAACAAACTGCATTTTGTATTTTTGCTTTGCATTAGATTAATTAAATTGTGTATCTGCACTTTATTTTATTTTTTTATTATTATATACTATTATTATTGTTAGTTGAAAATAATATTTTTCATAGTTTAAGGCTTGTCACCTTCAAAATAAATGAAATTTAATTATGTAGTGATGAAATATGAAGTCTAATAACTGTACTGATTTCTTCTAGTTTTCAATTGATAATATAAGTATTCTTA
The DNA here is from genome assembly GCF_001406875.1 of Solanum pennellii. Taxonomy (NCBI): domain Eukaryota; kingdom Viridiplantae; phylum Streptophyta; class Magnoliopsida; order Solanales; family Solanaceae; genus Solanum; species Solanum pennellii. Next base: position 76,379,260 of record NC_028641.1, read on the forward strand.
TTTTAAATTATTTTTCATGAGATATAGTACTCTAAATATGTCAAATTTCTTCTAATAATTCCTTATTTTTTCATGAAACGTTTATTTTTTCTACACATAACCTATTATTTTAAAATTGATTACACAGTGTGTGTTTACATAGATCCAATAACTACAATTAATTTTTTGATTTTTAGTCTTCGTTGGATTAATTATATAGTGTGTGTGTTTACATAGATCCCCAACGAACTGCACTTTGTTTTTTTCGCTTTGCATTAGATTAATTAAATTGTGTGTGTCTGCACTTTAATTTTTTTTTTAAATTGTTATTATATACTATTAATGGAAAGAACTTTTCACTTTCTTCTAATCATTTTTTATATAAGTTGTTAGTTGAAAAGAATATTTTTCATAGTTTAATGCTTGTCACCAGCAAATTCCGTTAAATGATCAACTTAGTAAAACTTACGCATAAATATATTATATTAAAAAAATATTTACTATTTATAGCAATAATATTATTTTTTTCACTTAATACCTTTTAATACATTTATAATACAATTAAATACATATTACAATATTTTGTCACACATTTTAATATATTTATAATAACAATGTGTCAATTTCTTACGAAACAACTATATTAGTATATTTTTTTTAAAAAAGTTGTACTACATATTTATTTCATCCATAATTCAACGAGTAATGAGTTTTTTTTTTAAAAAAAGTTGTACTACTATACCTAAGACGGATGTTCGAAACGGCCTATCTTCCTTTTCCTTTGCCCGGATGTATATTCCCTCTCATACCGGGTGCTTGTTTAATAGTAACACTCTATCCCTAGTTAGTTTTTTTGGTTACTATATTTTATGTGAATTCTGATACGAAACGATTTATTTGCGTCTTTGTTAGGTATTTGGCTATAATGATAGGACTATCATTCCTACAACTCCCACAAATCATTCGAATTCTACAGCTCCTAACGAAGAACAGGAAATTAAATTGGAATTGAAACCGCAATCGGGATGGGAAACGGAATCGAAATCGGACAAAGAAGGGGATAAAGAAAAAAACTTACAGGGAAGGTTAAATGGACAAAGGTCTGACGGAGGATAGTCCGTTTTTATTAATACTGCAAGGCATTAGCCATATATACTTTATGTTATGTTGTTGAATACTACAAGACATTATTAAGTTGTCCTGATGGTTGTGTCAACGTTAAGTTGGAGAATTGGTCAGTTGAAGAGTTCATTATTGAAAATAATTTTATGGTTAGTTGAGTTTACATACAACATCAATTATCGCTAGAGTAGTGAGATAGATCCATTTGAAGCATTGTGGGAGTAGGTGTAGATCTCCAATTGGTTGGTTTGATACTTTTGATATCAAACTTTGGGTACTAATATATTGGAGTAATAGAGAGACAACTACCCACGATGGGTAAATTGGTATCTAATGTAACGACCCATTTGGTCGTTTTAAATACTAGAACTTTTTACGTCAGAAAATACTTTCCGATAGATTTAAATGGGTGTTCTGGACTATTCATAATTATAATTATGAAATTAGTGGGGTAATTTTAATAATTTATTTAGTTGGTGGTTGAAGAAGATAATAGTGAAATAAATAGTGGGTTACTTTTATCACTTCTTATAATTAGTCATATAATAATTAGGGTAAAAATAATCGGAAGAAAAGAAAATAAAGTAGGTCATGGTTACAGAAAGACATAGAAGCGGCTTCCCCACCGATATGATAGAGAACTAGCAGCACCCGGAAGAATGCACGTAGAATTGGGTAACAAAGAGTAAGTCCTGGTAATTTTATAATGGTCATATTATTATTATATTGTAGGGTGAAGTTGAGGGGAAAAAGAAAGGGTAAATTGCCAATTTTAATGTTGTTGGTATGTGTGACTGTGTTGCTGCAATCGTTGGTAGTGATTACCATAATGATTAAAGCAGCAAATTGTTAGTAATGTGGGTATTGGAATATATATATATATTCTGTAGGCCGTAGGATCTTAGGTGATCGAAAATTTTCTAGAATGTAGTCGTGAGTTCATGTATTATAATTTTGATATCATAAAACAAATCAAAGTTTTGATATATTGAGATAGATAATTAAATGTTAGGGGTATTATAATATGAATACCATTAGAATAAGTTAGTTGGAGGAATATAGACTTAACATTAGGCCTGAAATTAAAGCCATGAGACTTGATGAATTAGTGGGTATCAAAGTTTAGGAATTTGACTATAGATTTCGGTGAGTTTTTGGGTCTAGGCTAAATATATAGCAATATGGGTGTCAATGAACTCGTTAACTTACGAATATTATATTTGATAGATTGAAAATATTCGGAAATACTGAAGACAGGAATAACACTGAGGAATTAGCTTGCTTGACTTCAACTCTTCGGTGGAGGTAGGTTATGGTTTATGCTATTTGATAGTAAACTCTTAATAGTGATTGATATATGCATTGAATGATATTGTGAAGTTTTCTATGTACTTGATTGTGTGATTGTGTGGCTTGGTCGTGTATTTTGTGATTGGTCTGAAATCCCGAGACCGTGGAATGTATAATCTTAAACCATCTCTATCGAAGTAATGCCTTGAATAAAGAAGGCTAGATGAAATATTATTTACGAATGGAAAAGTGGTGATACTAAATGATAAACTAATGATATTATAGGATCGGAGTGTCACGTTCCGACACAATATTTTTGGATCGGAGTGTCACGTTCCGACACGGTATTCTTGGATCGGAGTGTCACGTTCCGACACGATAATATTAAAGGAAAAACATGTTGAATTAATGGAAGATACTCAATCTCAAAGAACTCAACTCCCAAAATAGTTTGGTTTGGAGGCATGAGTCCTCATGTGTGATCTTGATATCATTGACTTATTACGAGCTTACTTTAATGTTGTTGATACTTGTTCATGTCGTTTGTTGTTTATCACCTGTTAAGTGCTATAGTTGAGTTCATACTATTATTTATTGTATATTAGTTCTAATTTTGGGTTGGCCGATGATATCTACTCAGTACATGTTGCCCCCGTACTGAGTCCTACTTGTGTTTTTCTTTGTTTTCCTTTTATGAAATGCAGCGAGTGTACCTATGACTTCAGATTTTCCTCAGCTCTAGCCAGCCTCCCGCATGTCAAGTTCCAGGGTGAGCTATTCATTCATGCTCGTGTTGGATTCTTTCGGTCATGACATGATGTCCTATACTTTCGGACACATACCATTTTATTCATTTATTTTGGTGTCTTTGATACTCTTAGACTTAGTAGTTAGAGATTAGATGTCCTTGTTGTGATGACTTTCAGGTTTTGGGAAACGATAGTTAATAAATTTTGGAGCTTCCGCAATATTTTGTTATTCACAGTTGAATTATTGGTACATGTTGGGATTTGAATTTCTTGTTTCGTCCACCTAGGTAGTTAAGTGTGGATGCCACTCACGACTCATTTTGGTTGGTGACACATATATTAAATAAAATTCAACTATATCTTTTTTTAATCAAATTTATAATGCCAACAATTACTAAATATCTTTATTATAATTAACTAACTCTTTACTTTTATTTTTTTATTTTTATAGATGTACTGTGTACACCATGAAATTGTAGTGATTTACTATACCTCCTAAGGAATAATATATCTATATATATATATATATATATATATTCATTCCGATTATGTTTTTTTAATAAATTTTACGAAATACTAATTTATTATGTACTATTTTTAAAAAAATTAATCAACATGGAATGTGCGAAAGACTAACAACTAACCTTTAACTTTTTGCTTTTAAAATTCCTTAATGATATTTATTATCTATAATTTTTCTCTTCTCTCTCTCTATATTACTATTCTATTCCTCCACTAAATTAGAACAAAATTAATTAATTTATTAAATATTAATATTTTAATTACATAGTAGTGAGATATGAAGTCTAACAATTGCACTTTAATGTTTTGCTTTGCATTATATTAATCATATAGTGTGTTTACATAATTCCCTAACAAACTGAGCTTTGTTTTTTTTTGCTTTGCATTAAATTGATTACATTGTTTGTGTCTGCACTTTAATTTTTTTTATTATTATTGTTATTAAATATTATTTGATGGGAATAACTTTTAACTTTCTGCTAATCATTTTTACTTTTAAGTTGTTAGTTGAAAAGAGCCACTTTGAGGTTCCCTCTGAAATAAGGCATGTAAAGGAGTCACTACAAAGAAGTTTATGTTATAGTCATTTTTGTATATTCAATGTACTCTACGGATAGAGAAATACAGAGAGTTGAACATAGTAAAATAAGAAATTGAAAGATTTCGTTGTAATTGTTCGTTCCCGAAAAGCTAACCATAGGTTCTTCTCTCCATCGGAACAACGAAAAGACATTTCTTTGGGATTCTTTCTTTCTTCAAACGGAACGAAAAGAGATAGAATCAGGCCGATTCCCGAAATATCTTTCTGGATATTCCTCAATGTCCCAGCTATTCACGGAACGTGAGAAACAAATGATTAATCATCTGTTTCCGAAAGAAATCGAAGAATTTCTTGGAAATCCTACAAGATCCGTTCGTCAGGAATATTTTTCATAGTTTAAGGCGTTTCACCTCCAAAATAAATAATTATTAATATTCCTCAGTTACCTGACTTCATTTACAATAAATTTATCTTATCTATTCCATTTGAATGATTAACTTTTATAAATATACTATATTGAGAAAATATTTATCATTTATAGCAATAATATTTTTTTATCACTTCTAATATAAAATTAATGTTAAAAAATAGACAAAATTTTATGGAAGGATCAAAAGTGCACCAATATTGTAAACATGAGGAACTATTAGTGCACCATGTGAAAACTCAAGGATCACTTTGAGTCTTAACCCAAAGACGAAAGACTATTTTAGTTTTTTCTCTCCATGTTTATATAAATTTTATGAGCTTAGGTTTTATTCTTTATCAATATTTTATATTTATGTTTATGATTTCAAACTAAAGTAAACATTTTTACATAGAATTAATAGAGATTGGCTTTTGACTTCATCTATTTCAGCTTGTATACATATCAAATTCCTCATGGAGAAGAAGAAATCTTTGTGAATTGACCTCATGACTGTTGGGTTTTATTTGCCCTGATTTCTTACCATAAATAGGTTTTTCTCTTAGGAAAAGGTTTTGGATTGACTAATTCTTTTTTGGTAGGAAAAGGTTTAGGACTCTATAAATAGAGGCATGTTCCTTCTAACTTAATCAGCATTCACAATGTAGTCTTAAGGGCTTTGAGAGTTTTGGTTAGGGGGAGAATTTATGGGTCACAAGCTTGATACGTTATCACTTGTGTGAACCTCCCATGTATTCTGAGTGAATTTGGTTGAGGTTGTTTCTCTCTGTATTTTGTACTCTCATATTTACAGTGGATTGCTAATCTTCTTTGTGGACGTAGGTCGATTGACCGAACCACGTTAAATCTTTGTGTCTTTTGGTATATTTCTCGTTGTCTTCTTACTCGTGATCTTTTGAGGTTTGCTTTGCTAGCTTCCGCGTTTACACCTGCTTATTTCCGGTCCTAACAATGACGACTTTGATGGTTCATCTTAAAGTAAGGATCCCATGTTATATCCCAAGATTTTGATACACATTTAAATCGCAGAAGAGACTTCACGGGCAACCAACTAAGGATGTCCCTCATTATGTTTGGTTGAGACATGATTGATTCCTAAACCAAAACAAACAATAAAATTAAGATCCGGTTTAGAGAAATAAATCAAAACACCAACTACACACCTGAGAATAAACAACAACGATATTTAGTGTTTCTCCATCGACTCGTTTGTTCATTTCTATGAAAAAAATAAAAATGCACCAAATAATGACAGATTCTGTACAAAGTCTTGAAAAAGAAACATGAATTCTGGTTTCTATGACTTTATAGTGATAAAAACCACAGAAAATTGGAATTTCCAGTAGCAAATAAATCCCCTGCAACGAATATTCATTAGATTATTAATGTTGAATTTACTCGAAAATCAGATTCATGTTAGAAAAATATCGTATTAACAGAGGAATAATAGATTGTTCGATATGGTTAAATATTAGTAGACAGCCATCAAATGCTTCATAAACAAAAATAGCAAATGTGAAAGAAACAAAACGTAAAAATAAGTGAGACAGAGAGTGTATGTACGTAACAATCAGAACAAACATCGTATTTAAAACTAACATTACGATGGACGAGACATCTTCGCAACATATTCATTCCCAATAACTTCCTTATTCGTGTTAAATTCGTTCAATCTACCACAACAATTGACAGAAATATTACGTTTAATTAAAATATCAAAACTGAAATTTGAATTGAACATGATCATCAAAAAGATGAGACAGTGTACCTCAGTATAATCCTATAAGTGGGGTCTGGTGATGTGTATGCACATATAATTATTACTATCTTATGCAGATAGAGAGACGGTTAAAGATATACATAAATACGAGAATAATACTAATACTAAAGGTATGAAAAAGCAAAATGCACAACTACCTTAAGGGTCATGTCTTTGGTAACATGAACTTAGCGAGTTTGGATCAAAATTTAGAGACAATTTGATTAGGGAAAAACTAGTTTTTTTTTTCTAACATGCATGTTAATGATTTTTTACATGTAAGAGCTTTTAGAATTAATTATCTTTTTATTTGTTAGATCTATCATATAGCTAGCTAGATCACCCAAAAGTAGTTGGTGTTTGTTACATTTAGATCCATATTTGAAGCAGGCAAATTAAATGGTCCTTGGGATTTTTCATTTTTTTCCTAAATTAAAATTTTCAATTCAATTGTGGAGGTGAGTAGGGGTGACAATTATATACCAGTGTTTGTGTTGGAAATCTAGTTTGTTTCACGTCAACTCACATTTATGTCCTGCAAGTTTTGGTGTGCACAAGTATACATTTAAATTTGTATAAAATTGAATAAATAGATATACACGTCTTATGTGACATCCTACATGACAATTTTCATCCTAAGCTGGAAGAGTATATATGTTCCAAGATATTAGGTGGTGTGGTCCCCAATCCGATGACGTAAGCTTAATGCATCAGACGGCTTTGAGGACAATTTATTTTTCCTTTTCTTTATATTCTTCAGTTCTCCTTAATTTTTCGATCTTCAATGTCACATAGAACTACATCTCGCCTCTAGACCTAAGGTTCTGGGTTCGAGTCAGCAAAGGAGCAAAAAGGATGGGAGACCCTAAAGTAGGGTAAAAAAACGAGTAAATATCAATAGTACTCTTCTAGTTTAGGAGAAACGAAATAATCTCAACTTTATGACAAATCCTGTCCTGATGTCTACCTTCACGATCAACTAAGTGTCAAGCATTCGTACCTTTGTAGACCAGCTAGTATACGTTAAAGAAGTGAGAGTACGACAAACTTCTCGACAAAGTAAAGTGAACAAGTAATACGAAACAAATGAAACTTTTTACTAATTGAATAAATATAAAAGAATTAAGTTCATCAAACAATCAAAACTCTTTGCCCTCTCAAGGTTTTCAATAGAAAATGAAAACATTAACAAAAATACAGAAAAACAAACACAGAATACAATATCACAAGCTGCATTCCTCTTATCAATGTTGTTGTTTTTGGAAACTCAGAAGCATTTTCTGTGGACGATGGACGGACCTGATTCATCGTACTCCGCCTTTGCAATCCACATCTACAGACAAAATATAAAACTCCATCAGAAACTGTATGAACCTTACAACTAGAGACAGAGCTAAAGAACTCGGAGTCGTCCTGATATGAATCCTCACTAACCATGTTCATGTTCTTTCACTTAAGCTCGACTCATGTTATCATAATACTCCTTCTGTTCATTTTTACTTGTCATATTTTGCTTCTCGAGAGTCAAATTGGAACCAACTTATAGTATTGAAGTGATCTAATTTGGCTTAGCTTTGAAAAATAGTCAAACTGAAGGGAAACGTGACGAGTAAAAGTGAATGGATGGGATACGAAACAAAGATAAGATGCAAACCTGCTGGAAGGTACTGAGGGAAGCCAAAATAGAACCTCCAATCCAGACACTATATTTCCTTTCTGGTGGTGCAACAACCTTAATCTTCATGCTGCTCGGAGCCAACGCGGTAAGTTCTTTGCTCATTCTATCGGCAATACCAGGGAACATGGTAGTACCACCACTGAGGACAATGTTACCGTAGAGGTCCTTTCTGATATCAACGTCACACTTCATGATCGAGTTGTATGTAGTTTCGTGGATTCCAGCAGCTTCCATCCCGATCATTGAAGGTTGGAATAGGACCTCAGGGCAACGGAATCGTTCAGCACCGATGGTAATGACTTGACCATCGGGAAGCTCATAGCTCTTCTCAACGGAAGAGCTGGTCTTTGAAGTCTCGAGTTCTTGTTCAAAGTCTAAGGCGATGTAAGAGAGTTTTTCTTTCACGTCCCTGACAATTTCTCGCTCAGCTGAGGTGGTGAATGAGTAACCACGCTCGGTGAGGATCTTCATCAAATGGTCAGTCAGGTCACGACCTGCCAAGTCGAGACGAAGAATGGCATGTGGGAGGGCATATCCCTCGTAAATTGGGACAGTGTGGCTGACACCATCACCAGAGTCCAACACAATACCTGTTATAAAAACATTATGAATTAGCGACAATCGCCAGAACTCTTCACAACAAGTTAACGAAATACTAATTCAACGTCCTATCCTAGAGTCGCCTATGAGATAATAGAAATGACAAACTGCACATTACGTGCATCGGTTGAACTGAATACATCAGATGTAGACTTCTTTTTTCACAAATCAATAATCGTATTCACCATGCATCACGACTACAACAATAACATACCCAGTGTAATCCCATAGGGCAGAGTGTAACACATACCTTACCCCTGCCTCGAGGCTATTTCCGAAAGTATTCACCATGCATCAGACATAAATAAAAGTTCCTTTTCATGGTAGAAACATGAGAATTGAACTTTGACAGTCGAAAAATAAATATGCTGATGAATGAAGATTTGCTTACCGGTGGTACGACCACTGGCATACAGCGAAAGAACAGCTTGTATAGCAACATACATAGCTGGAGTATTAAAAGTCTCAAACATAATCTGTGTCATTTTTTCACGATTAGCTTTCGGATTAAGAGGTGCTTCAGTTAGTAGGACAGGATGCTCCTCTGGTGCAACACGAAGCTCGTTATAGAAAGTATGATGCCATATCTTCTCCATATCATCCCAATTGCTAACAATACCATGCTCAATCGGGTACTTCAACGTTAAGATACCTCTCTTTGATTGAGCTTCATCTCCTACATAAGCATCTTTTTGACCCATACCAACCATCACACCAGTATGACGGGGACGACCAACAATACTAGGAAAAACAGCTCGTGGAGCATCATCTCCCGCAAACCCAGCCTAGATAAAAAACAACATCAGACTCTAAGTATCATCAAACCTATGTTGCCCGAACTCTTCAAAATATGTGGACAGGTGCAGCATATCGGATCCTCCAAAAGTAGTGCATTCTTGGAGGATCCGAAACAGATACAACAAACATCCTGAAGAGTCCGAGCAACATAGGATGAAAAAACACGCTGCAGCATTAACTCTGTTCGATATATATACACAATTTTCAGCTTACCTTAACCATTCCTGTTCCATTATCACAAACGAGTGGTTGAATATCCTCGCCTTCTGCCATCTTATCTTACTTCCTATATCGAAAAAACTGAATCTTTAGTAAAAAAAAACACAGCTTCAAAGGCATTAATATTAGAAGTTCCACATCTTGTAGGATGGAAAATTGGTCTCCTTATATAGCTTTACGCAATCTACGCCTCATGAACTAACTTCTGAGGTTGAATTAGGTGAAAACTCCATTTCTTAACATGGTATCAACGTCAGGCTCATCCTAGTGCTTGGTTTATCTATGATGTTGTCTACGCGATATATAATTGACAGGCTCGGGTGTGCAGGGTGTTCGAATTCCCAAATTGATCTGCTAATATGGTCGTACAATCCTCACCTCATGAACTAGATTTTGCCGTGGAGTTACACTAATTAATATCCATTTTTTAACCTATAATCAACATTTCTAAATAGCAATTCACCTAAAATAAATTATGAAATATCAAAATCCCCTAAAATTTACTAACAACAAATCAATCAAACATAAGTTATATTCATCAAATTACATACTTTACACAACTCATGCATGATTCACATAAATCAGATGCAAATCAAACACATGAAAAAAAGTTCTCGGATTTTGTTGTCACGTGATCAGGAGGTCATAGATTCGAATCATCGAAAACAAATCTCGTAGAAATACAAGGTAAGACTATGTCTACATAATCCGATTTGAAACATGTGCACCTACCTATACATTTTATAATCACGACAGACACTTAGATTATTTCAGGAATACCTATCCCTCGCACCAGCAACATATTCATACATATAAATCATTTACTAAAACTCGTAAACTCAAAATCTTAGATCCAATTTTACAACACAACAAATTAATAGATTGAAACATGAAATATAACAAAAAAAAATGTACCTTTGGGAGAGATTTGGAATTAGAGAGAGTTTTTTCTTTTTTTTTTCTTCTTTTATTTTTTTTGTGTATTCCTTATTGGAGAAAATAGAAGAAAAATTGAAGGGGTTATATTGAAAATGGAGAATAAATATCAACCGTTGGATTAAATAACAGAATTGATCGAACGGATATTAATGATACATCGTGAAGGGTTATCATTTTGTTTCATTAAGTGGTCCCTACTGGCCCCACTTATTTCGCTTTTTCTCTCTTTTTTTCTTTGCTTTTTAAAAAGAAAAAAAAGGTTATTTTTTTTATTTTTTATTATGTTTTACTCGAGACAGGGTTATTCGGAAATAGTTTATCTACAATCATTAGACAGGAGTAAGGTTGTGTACGTGCTATACTTTCGGATCTCAGTAAGAGATTATACAGAATATATTATTATTATTATTTGTGTGTGTAGACCGAAATGGTCTCGCGAAGCCGGTCAACGGTAGCCTACCTAAGAGCAAGTCAAAACTACGAGAAGGGCGCGAGAAGTTTTATACTTAGTTAACAAAATAATTTATACATACATTATCTTTTTTTAATGTACAATACGTTATTAACAAAATTAATCCATTCAAATGTCGAAGTTAATCAAGAGTTAATAGTTAAATAATTGATTCTAAATTTCTAATCATTATCAAATCTCAATTTAATATCATAAAAAGGATAATGGATCTTGAAAATCTTCTTAGTGTCTATAAAATTTGATTTCATTTTATTAAGTACACAAGTCATAGACTCATAGTTGGAAAGTTATTTAACAAAAGTGGGGGCCAGCACCAAGATTATGGATCAAATTATTTTTATATAACATTCCGGTCGGTTTTCGAACATCTTAACTAATTTCATCGAATTTCTACTACTTCTTATTTGTATAGGTACTGAAATCACTTAATCGTTACTGAAATTTGAACTTGAGAGCTCATGGTTCACAACCTGCTTCATTACTTATTAAGTTGCACCATTGAATGCACACAAACTCAACGTCTGTCTTAATACTCGCATATAAAGTTACTCGATACCTAGAAAAAATAGTTCAAGTACACACAAACTGGTTCGAGTGTCGGATATTTCTACAAGCAAGGAGGATCTATAGCAAAGGCCCCTCCTAGTTGAGGCCACAAGGCTATATATAATATACATAACACCATCCTTCTATAAATTAGTAAAAGAAAAGTATAGTGTGGGGGGTCATACTCCATATAGCCATTCAAGCTTTTTGTAAAGACTTCTAAAGATGCAAAAACCATGTGTAATTGTCTTAAAAGATATTTGCCTTTTTTTCTCTTCTTATGATTAAAGCATTTTAATACAGTAGTTGCACACTTTAGCACATGACAATCCAACACTTTTGGGTTGGAGTTCAATATCAAACAAGTTGAACCTCTATGCTCATTTTCTTGTACTACTAGATTTATACATAATCGCGGTGTCTGGATCAACTGGTTCAATGGTATACCTGCTGCCTCCAACCAACACAAGTATCAGATGACTCTGTTCATCTCACCAACATAGGTAGCGGGATAACTGTATCCACCAAGACTACAATGTCATAGAATTGTCATCCTTTGTTTTACCATCTAGATCCATTATTTGATGGATCTTTACAGTAGGACAACAAAGATTATGGGTATAAAATGAAAAATTGGGGATTTCTCCAAACATATCTATGTTTTGTGTAGACAATACTGAGTTCAATTGAACCTACTAAATCCGCCCCAGCGGCTCTGCCTGTAAGATGCATGAGAGTTTCTTGCAGACTGGTGTATATAATAAGGATCACTTTCATAACTCATAAACAATAGATTAAACAAAGATGGTTCTTGAAGCCATCACAAAGAAGTGGGAACTACAAATATCATGGAAGTCAAATCATCTGGTATAAAAAGAGGCAAGACATGGAACAGTAATACAAAAGAAAAATCTGAGTATTGCTTCCTTTAGTGAGAAACATAAACCTTCAAAAGTTTGCAGGTTCACAGAAAATGATCAACTAAATAAATAAGTCTTGGGCTTTTTCTCACATCGTCGAGGAAATGGTCTACAGGAAAGGAGGCAATATCACCCATCGTCGAGGATATTTTGGTCTTCCTTCCTTTCCATCAAAGAGCTGCAAAGAAAAGGCGACAAAGTTAAGAACTAGAAGTAATGACACATTAAGATAGAAGCTTCCAATAAGCACAAAAAAATGTGCTTATAGATAGAATATAATATTGCTAGTTAGGAGTTCTGTTAGCTTATAAGTTGACTTAAAAGAAAAAAACAAAACTTATTCACGATAGCATCGTATCTGTTGTAGTCATGCGTATGGTTAGATTCTCACTAAAATGGACCATGTTAAGTCTGAACTGTCTACTGTGACAATAAGGAAATGGTACAGAGCTTTCGGAATAGAATAACCGTGTTTCATATATCTAAGTTCTCTAGGTGATAAATTCAATATGCTTTGGGAAGAATGAGTTTGTATTTTCTTTGGTTAACCTTTCTTCCCCAGTGAAGTGCAGTGCATCAGCAAAAAGAAGCTGATAGAATAGAATAGATAATATCTGTTTGAAATAGAATCACATGCATCCAATTTTGAAGTCTACTGATGAAAGAGGACTGGTGAGAAGCATCAATTTAGATTTTAATCATACGATGCGTGTAAATCCTAAGGAATTTAGGCTGTGGTTATATTAGTAAAAACCTTCTTTGTTCCTTTTTTTAAGAAGAATGTGGCCAAACAAACAATAGTTTACCTTCTTCAGACGACGATGCTTTCCAAGAGCCCAGTTAGTCATAATGCTAGCAGCAACAATCATGAAGATATAGCCTGCAACAGTCTGAGTAGCAATGTTGAAGCCCAACCACTGGTAGATCTCTGTTGTGTAATTTGCACAGGTGACAATATTGAACAAGAAGCCACGGGGTATTTGGTAACCTCCATTACCACTGGGACTTCGAAGATTTCTCAACAATAAATGACAATACAAGTTTGCCACTTGACAAACTATCCCAAATCCAAATCCAATCTTCATCTGGAGATCACTAACAGGAGTATAAAGAGGATGATTCACGAAGTAAGCAATGAAAGCTCCAAAAGACCAATAATAGGCACAGTTCCGGAAAACATTGGAAATTGGAGAAGTGGCGTGGCTGAAACGGTGCACAAAGAAGGTCTCCATAATCCGTTTGAAGTAGTGGAAACACCAGTAATACAAGGCATAAGTCTGGACAGGGTGGATAACACGCTCTTCTTTGTAACCAAAATACTTGTAGACTGGGAAGTAGTAAAAGATAGGATAGAGTAGCAGAGGCCCCAGATATTCAAAGAAGAAAAGAGTACTATACTTGACTTGTGGACCTAGATCCTTGAAAACTACTGTCAATTCGCCTGTGCTACCTTTAGTATACTCATTTAGGCTCTTCTGGTAGTGAAGAACAGTTGGCCTCTCTTTTGAACCAGGTTGAATAGGCAGAGTGAGTCGTTGTCTAGAAGGATAGTATTTTCTGGCTGTTGAGATCAGAAGTAAACAATATTTAATGAAGGTCAAACTCAAAATAATGTAACTTCTGGAAATAAGAAACTGGCATCAACAAAAGACAATAACAATTCACAATTTGTCTAATGGATTGATCCTTGCCCCTTTGCATTTAAATTCAAACCGCATGGAATGCAACATAATAATCATTAATGTTTAAAATATTATACCTCATACGATCCCATAACAATGTCAAGCACAAATGTAGAAATGATTAAAGGATTCAATAAAGAAATTGCTCAACAGTAATCTGCACAACTGGGAATGACATGTTGACATGGAACTAAAACCTTGCATGTACGTAATTCATCACCCCAGCATTCACTAAAAAAACAAATCTGTATGTGATCACTTCAAAGCAATAAATGCACCATAACATCATTGAAGAGATTAACATAAACTCTTTAACCACGTGTCAAGTGTATTACATTGAAGTGATTCAGCTTAGAAAAGCATCATCACTTTTTACACAACTTATGATCCCCCTAACTGGACTATATCTTCTTCAATTGAGTTTATGCAAAAACTGTTCAGATGCATTACAGTTGTTATCAGATCAGCCATCATTAATCAATACAATCTAATTGAGCAAGTATCAATTGTTTAAATGAAGTCAAATGGTGCTTCTTCCCTTTTAATCTTTTATTCCACATCTTAGTTCTAATACATGACTGCATGAAACTTAACCCCTTCATGCCATTTTAGTCGCACAACTTAAAACGTTTTTAGGTCAGCTTTTTAAAACTGAACTGAAATCAGTATCAATTAATTCTAAATTTTGATAATGATACTTGAACAATGGAAACCCATTTTATAATGATGACTATATTTTCAAATTGTTATTATATCATACTATTTAGAATGCACAACGAAAACCAAAAAAGTTTGTCAAAGCTTAAATTGTGTCATCAAATATTCATCTAGGGATAAAGGAAATACATAATTCTTATACATGTTACAAGTCCATTCCAAAGTGGTGAATATCCTACCTAGCGTCCGGAGATAAATGGAAGTTAGAAAAACCTATCAATAAGGACAGTGGTTTCATTTCAAGATGTCTTCCTCTTATTAAAAATCAAACAATGAACTCTATGTAAATTGATGATTATATTTTCAATATTTTTAATACCCCTCCTGTAACAATGGGATTACATCCTTCTAATTATCTTTTTTTATCAAGGGAGTACATCTTTCTAATATATGTTAGTATTATATCCTCAAAAAATATGTTAGTATAAGTCTCACTTATCAAAAATACATGTTATTTGTCCCAATCCAAGGTGATGAACTTCTGCCCAGTGGTAGACTGGTAGGAAATAAATGAAAACAAGAAAACATTTTTGTGACTTGATTAATCCTCACATGCATGTACAGAATGGGAGCAAACAAACACACATACATACATACATGTTCTCATACACTATATCTCCTGATATTGCAGCTAACAAAAGATAGAACAAATGAATCAACCAAGGTCAAGAGGTAGAGAATTGGAAAAAGGACATAAAAACATGGGCATCATATCAACTTGCTTTAAATCTCCAAAACCACTCTATATATGAGTACAAAACAAAGATATACACACAAAAATAGATAAAATTCTTATTTTTGATGGAGCCGTTAAATCATATTAAGCATTCAGAGAGTAGAATCACAACTAAAAAATTGGAACCATAGATTTATTAATCCATGAAATGCCTAATCAGTAGAACACTAAAATTACCAGGAACATTTAGTTTGCACAAATCAAGTTTAAGTAATAAGCATGGTAAAGCTATTACTCCCTTCCCCCTAAAACTACTCTGCCTTTTCATTAGTCAAATGCCTCAAAAATGATATGATGATATTTTCCTCCAGCTAATGGCAAGCCTTTAACTAGTACATCAGAGCAAAACAAATGACTTCACTATCAAGGAACTTTTCAAGGGACAGATCTTCTGTTTTCTTTGAAAGATGCATGAAGTATGAACTTGCCAACCTATGTTACGATTTAGCACATCAAAGACAAAAAACACTAGGTGATTTCTCCATATACGCCTACACCTTTGTGGGGAGAGTTAGCCGATGCCTGTGCTAGTGAGAGATAATAACTACCGGTATAATAGTCCAGGTACACAGTTATTAAAAAAAAAAAAGATTACGAACAAGGTTACCAAAAGGTTTAATCTTTGAAATCACTCAGAATAATAAAGACAATATCACATAGCAACAGAAAAAATACAATAGCCCACTTACTTCGTTTATGAATTGCCTCCTGCAGATCAGCAACTGTAGCCTGAAATGATGACAACAACAACAAAAACAATAATAAGCAGAATTACATAAACAAACCAATAAAACATAAAATAAGGCATCTTTATACATCATTTTTAACAAATGGACCACATTCATATAGGAAAATTTAAGCATCAAGCAAGCTGAATTTTACAAAACAAAAACAAACCCAAACGAGGAAAGATGTCGATACATACAGAATCAGTGACTACAACAACAAGAAGCAGAATTACATAAACAAACCAATAAAATATAAAAACTACACATCTATATGCTTCATTTCTTAAACAAATCTATTTAAAATACACATTCATGTAGCATAATTTAGCATCAATCAAGCTGAATTTCACTAAACAAAAACAAACCCAGATGAGAAACTACATAACCCAAACCAATAAAACATAAATTTTTAAAAGACAAATCTTTGACAATATCAAAATTAAGCATCAACGAAGCTATATTTCACTAAACAAAAACAAACCCAGATAAGTAAGCATACCGAATCATTGAGTTCAAGTCCGCCCTTGATGAGTTCTTTGCCGCTACGTGTAACTACTAAAACCTTCATTTTCGCTCCCCAAACTTTAGGATCTACCAGAAACAACTATTTTTCTGAGAAATGATGACGAATATAAGATCTTTGACGGGCTTAGATAAGTAGTAATAGCAAGCAATTAATGGCGGTATAGTAGTTGGGTAGAAAGTAGCTGAACGAACCAATTTTATGTTTGATGAACTACCATCTCCTTCAAAATCAATGTTCAAATTATGAATCACTCATACTGCTGTTTATTGTGATGAGGGACCACATCACTAGGCCCATGACCCGGAAAATATCCTACAAGTCCATGTCTTGACGGTCTCGG
This sequence comes from Solanum pennellii, assembly GCF_001406875.1. NCBI lineage: Eukaryota > Viridiplantae > Streptophyta > Magnoliopsida > Solanales > Solanaceae > Solanum > Solanum pennellii. The sequence goes on from NC_028641.1 coordinate 76,396,550, forward strand.
GATAAAATACGAGATTATTTTAATTTAATTTTTCACAATACCATGTACGTGAGGTTATGTATATGAGTCGGAGGGTCTTTTAGAAACAGACACTTGAGTCGAGAGTCTTTTGAAAACAACTTCTCTACCTCTACAAGTAGTGGTTAGGTTGTTGTGTATCCTATCCCTCCTCTTATGGATCCACAAAGTACTGTTGAGGTCTATGTACACTCAACTCTGCTTAGATCTCGCTTAGTTGGATATGTTGTTGGGGTATGGTGTTGTTTTCGTGTATTTTACGCCCCTGCTCGGATTGAATCCACGAAGTAGTGTCAAGATCTACATATATTTACCCTTCTCAAATCCCGCTTAGTGAAATTTCACTTGATATGTTGTTGGTGTTTGGAGTTGTTATCTCAACAAAGTAAAGGTAAAGTGTTTGTAGATTGTTGTTGTTGCATTAGGTTGAACTTTTAATTTTGATATAAGCATCTTAAGATGAAAATCCATTGAAAATAGACTCTACGTGATGTAAGGGTAAGATTTACGTATATTATAATGGGTCATACATAGAAAATCTCAAGCTTATTAACATTGAAACGAAAGACTATCGAAAACAATCTCTCTATATTTACAAAATATGGGTAAAGATGCATATATACTCACTTGATTGAACTTTTGATTCCAATATAAACAATCAACAGATTTACCATTGAAACTACAAAATCTCACTTTTAGTTCTCAATGGACCAAACATCTACTGAGAAAGTACATCATCACTTAATAATTCCAGTGATAATTTGAAGAAATGATAAACAGCTTCTTCTTAACTTAGATCATTATTGTTCCCAAAAATACAAAGATCATCAACAACATAAGACTTAAGAGCATGGTAACATCACAAACACTTGATTGATTACTTACCAAAACGAAAACATCAATAAGAAGTAACGAAAAACTAGAGACAACCAACAATTATGAAGAATCCAGCATTAGCAAGAAGAAGTTCTTGAACAATACTAGTTCCTTTGACATCCTTTTTATCCCTGTTCATTCAGCAATTTTTGATATATCTTCGTAATCAATGGCCTTGATAACCTTACCGTCATATATTCCCTTCTCAATTTGTACTCTAGCACTGAAGTTCTTTGTATCAACTGCTAATAGTCTAGCATTTGATGAACGATATGCACCATTAACGATCCTCACAAGACCACCAATTTGGGGAATGACAGTCTCAAGCTCTTCCTGATCAACCCGTAGAACATGCTTAGTTTCAATCATCTCAATCTCCCCAACATACTTATCAATAACCTTGCGAACAATACCCTTTTGCTTATAGTAACCCTTTTCAGCCAAAGCCTTGCTCATTACCTTCACAACTATCCCCGAGCATAACCAGTAATCTTTCCTATTACTCCGCTCCTTTTGTTCCTCTTCCTCTCTCATTATCTCATCCAACACTGGGCAATTTTCACGTTTACCATTCTTACCACTGTGCTTACCTTTTTCTCTCTTCTCATTATCTATCTCATCAAACACGGATTTTGAGCTTCCTGCTCTCTCTTTCACAACAGATTTTGATGTCGAGCCTAATGTTAACTTGATCTTCTGCTCAGTCTCCAATTTCTCCATGAGCACCGGATGCAACTCTACAGAACCATCCATATTTTCCATACCATCCATATTTCCTGCACCCATCAACTGCTCTGCACGCTCTCTTTGCTTCTTAATCTCCCTTTCCTGCTTCTCTTCATCTGCTAGGTCGGCCCTAATTCTTTTGTTTTTCATTTTTTCTTTGAAGAGAGTCTCGGAGTCTCGATCAATATAGGTAATAAACCAACCTTTCGGTGTCTCTTCAACTTTACACTTCCCTGTTTTTCCCAAGTACTTCACAAACTCAGTTAATGTTGCCCATTGAGTGGAATTCATATGGACATGGTGGCGATCAGCGATATACTCATTGTACACAACAGTTGCAGCAATACGACTAAAGCGGTGACTACGCTTCATATGCTCAAGGAATAAGCTCTCAAATTCCTCGGAATAGCCACCGACAATGCGATTAGGGTTCTGACCAAAGATTTCCATTTGACGTTGATGAGACTCACTCATGCAGTGGCACTTGAATCCATTTTCATCTCGACATTGCTTTTGGCACATTTGGCAGTACCATCGCAGCTTCTGCAGGCCCTTTGCTTTTATTCGGTTGGCAATTGCCTTAGGGGTCAAGAAATCATTTTTCCCCATTTGAATTTGGGAAGTTCAAATCGATGGACTTCTTAACAATTACCTGAAAAAATCACCACAACTCAACATCTGTTCTAAAAGAAGCTAACATTACTAAGGAGTAGACTAGAGAATATAAATCAATTAACAGAAGGCCAAGACATCACAGAAAAGAAGAGAATGAGCAGATTTTAGGAAAGGCAACCAGTAGTTACAAGTCAGCAGAAAACTAAAACAGTAAAAATTAGAGCGACAACCGGCAACAGGCATAATATTGAGGCTTTAGATCAAACAAGTTTCTGAATTTAAACAAGAAACAAGATGTCATGACCCAAATTAGATCCGTGACCGGCACTAAGGCGAAAGAATCACAAAGCAAGCCTTACCATAAATCTACAGAAAATCGGGCAGAGTTTCCTTAGTGTCAAACATAAAGATAGAAAGGAAAATAAATTAGCTAAGGAAGAATGACATGTACAAGTAATAAATTGGCAAAAGAAACTAAAATAATACAAATGAAGTTATTATCTAACAACTTGAATTAACCAAGACAAAAGACATAAATGTGTATAAAAACAAATGAAAAGGATGAGAAGGATCAGTGATAAAATTCACTCACTAACTTCAAATAATGAAAGTGAAGCTTATGATGGCAATAACAAGAATGAACCACGATGAAATTCAAAAGAGGCAGTGAACACTACACCATCTAATGCCCCAAAAGTGACTATTAAACAATCAACTAAAGGCGCATGCTAGATAAAATATGATAATGTACTAAAAAAATGTTTCAACTTCCCGTTGTTTCCCAAACAAAGACGAAAAGCATGTTAGAGTAGATTTCGAGAATGCAATTCAATTTATCTCTGATAACCAACTAATCTACAAGATTAAGCTGAAGATAATAACAAACTAAAGCAAGCAAATTTCATGACTATTAATCATGGCATCAGATTCACACAAACTTGCTATTTTACGAAAAGGTGAACATACTCATAAACTCATTCGAATCAATTAATTTTAAACCGATCACTGTAACGATGCTCAATTAAGGTTATACAAATATTTACCCCAAATTCATGGGTCCAGATGGCTATCAATACAGTAAAACCCCTTAAACAAACTGCTTCCACAAATTCATATCCTCAAGTAAACGAAAATACACATTCTTAAGCCAATCGAATCCTTTAACTGGGGAAATTACAAGCAAGGATCGAAACTAATAAGAGGAATTAATACACTTGGAAAGCTAAAATCGATAACGAAGCTACATCTTCATAGAATTAAGTCTCCTAAAAGTGATAAAACTAGAACAAGACTAAAGCAAGTAAAGGAAAGAACGATTACCTTTTCCGGTCACCGTTCCGGGACGACGACGCAGCTTCCACCACGACAATGCGAATTCCGATGGGTTTCGCGAGGAAGAAGGGCAAAATCTGTTGTACGCTGATTGTATTGTGAATTGGAATTGGGTCGGGTACGGTGGGCTACTCCGATTTAGAGGAAAATTTTGGGCCGGTTTGACTGAACAAATAGGCCCATAGGGGTAAGGGCGTATCTGTCGGTTCGGTTCGATTTTATGCGCTATTAGTTCGATTTTTCGATTTTTGGTTTGTAAAAGTAAATTATCTTAGATGATCATGTGAACGTTTGCTCAAAATTCGGTTTTTGTCTTAAATTACTTTCTAATGATTTTCGTAAAATTAGTGGTGATTTTATTACTAATATTATTATGTTTCCAAAATAAATAAATAATTTTCGTTAAGTTATGAAAAGTTTTTGGATTTGGTTTCGAATACGTGTTGTAGTAACTATGGGAAAGGATCCCAAGCTATTTCAAGAATAATTATACTTTTGAATTTATCGTCGCTGATAGCTATCTACATATTCTCGATCTCATAGCTCTAAAGATAAATGGGATTATGATATAGTCTTGGATGTTTGCAACATTATCCTCATTCTTCTAACATATAAGATCAATTTTATTTGGCATGTTTATGTGTAATTTTTATCAAATCATTTAATTAATCTGTTTTATACTTTTTGATTCGGTCATTTATTTAATTTGATTTTTTTCATAGATATGTTATTTAAAAGTGCAATAATTAATGAACAAGAGTATTTGAAAATTAGATAACATAATGTTCTAGAAAAATTGTATAATCATATGATTGGAAATCTCAGACACTTTCTTTTCTTTTTTCAAACTAGAAACTTAATTTCAAATTCACTTGCATTTGAATTTTTTTTTTTTATATTTTTATATTGATTTAGAATTATTTATTTTACTTTTATCGATATTAGTCTAGAATCAATGATGTTCAATTATTTGATTACTTTGGTTTCAAGAAATATAAATAAAGGTTTATTGCTTTGTTTCTAATTTGATATTGAATGAATGTATTTTTTTTTTATAGAGTTTTGGACTTTTCAATTAATATGGAGTTGTTTGAGTTATAGACGTTGTTGGATTGTTGTAGTCTGGGGGGAGGACAAGTCAAGAGTGGTACTGCTGGATCGGTGTGAATTTGTCACAGCTTGAATCTCCTTAAAGAGAACGACATTGTTGTAGTTCGAGGTTCCAATTTTGAGCTTTGATATATATAAGAAATTTCTCTCAAATAAGTCATATTTTGATTCAAATGCAAGTTAATCAAATATTAATACCGATACTAAACACCAAATTTTAAAAAAATAATTAGGTGACTTTGTAGCATTTAATGAACAAAGTTTGGACGGTTAGTTAAGTATCTGTTGCTCTGCTTGGCTAAGAAATTATCACATACAGTCCCACATGAATAGTAAATATATCTCACGATTACAAGATATAAATAAGATCTGTATATATTATAATGTTTTTTTAAATTTCACTTGTAAGATTATATTATATATTTAAGTATGCATAGATGCAAATTTAGGAGGAATTCTATATAATATAATTCAATTCATTATTTTCAACTCAAACTATATAAAGTGAAAATGTAATAATATAATGAATAGTTGATTTTACATATATGTGTGTTAGAATATCCATTAAATAAGTACAAGTAACACTATATTATTCTAGCCTACTAAATCAAAAGAATTTTAAGACAATTACATGAATTTAAAGTAAGTTTTTGAGTTTGAATGAATTTATTACTTTCACTAAACTAATATACAATAATGAGATCATTTAGCTAATTAATCTAAACTCAATATATAATCAAGTCACTAGTTGCATTGGATTACATCTCTTAGAATCACAATCATCAACTTCATGTTAGATGATGCAATAATACTACATTTTTCAAACACGATACTCAAAAAACCAAACAATGAGAAAACATACCATCTAGATGAGAATATTGTAGAAGTAAATCAAAGTGAATGTCATACTTGCTCGTAAGCTTGGATGAGCACAGTTACCCAACAAGTAAGAACATGTATAGAAGTTAAACGAAAAGCTCAAGTTTGTTGCATTTAAGTCTTGATAGGCAAGGTAATATGGTACGTGCTGGTTAGAGACAGTAGGTACACTTGTGACATAATGCGTACAAAAGTTAGCCAGGACGTCACCATTATCTAAAGATAAATAAGAACTACTCAAGTAGCTTGATAGGGTTTTCTCTTGAAGATGGATCAAGAAAATCACAATAGTTGGCTAGTGGAAGTACTAGAAATATTATAATTTGTCCAAAATTGATTAACACCCAAATTGTTATTTCTTTGTAAATTCATCCCTTGGCTACTATTAGTACTACTTTTATTCTCTTCCACCTTCACATTTTCCAAATCATGATGATTAATCCCAAATTCACTATAAATTGGATATAAATTACTAGGTTGTTCTAAAGGGGAGAAGAAAGAAAATTGTTGCATTTGTTGATGTCTAAATTGGTTAACAAATGTTGGATCACCCTCATGAGGTTGAATTTCTCCAAAATTCAAACCATTTTGTGTAGAATTGAAGTGATTGAAATTATGAAAAGGGGTGTTAAAGAACGACAAATGTGTACTTGGAGGAGGAAAATGGCTAGGAGTAGTAATAGTATTAGTACTATTAGAAGTACTAATTGAAACATTTCTTGATCTTTCACTTCTAATTTGGGATTTTCTTGATCTTTTACTACTTGATCTCTTGTTGTTCCTCCTACATCCACCTCCCACGGGGACGTTCCTCAGAGCGCCACCTATAGTCCAGTACCTTCGACAAGTCTTGCAAAAATGACGAGGTTGAGAAAGGTTGTAGTTGTTAAAGTAACAAAACTTAGTGTTTGTAGACTCACACCGTGGACATTTTAAGGCCACATCTGGTTGAGTTATCTTTGATAGCCTGGCTCTTTCTGTTATCGAGCCAGACCTAGTTGAGCCAACTGGACCACCACCTCCTCCTGGTGCTGCTCCTGGAGGTGGCAAAACAGCTGGCGAGAGCTCAGAGGAGTTCTCATTAGTAACTCCGAGATGTTGTTGTTGATGATGATTTCCTTGCTACAAATTTTGCAAAGAGAGAAGAAAAATCAAATACTATTATATGGTATATACTATATAGTATATATTCAATTAAGATTTTTGAAAAATTAAAGAAAGTGGAAACATTTATCTTTTCCCCCAAATAACTAATTTTTTTTTATGTGATAAAGAAGCTAATATATATGAATACAAATTCTAATTTACCTCATGATGCCAATTGGGAGGATCTTGATAGAAAGGAATAGATGAGAAAGCCATTAATATTGTACTAGTTATTGCTCCAAATATTTCTTTTTCTTTTGTATAAGTTTGATATGTATAGTGGAGAATATCACACTATATACACAAAAGAGAGAATTAAAGAAAGAAAGTTGAGCAAATAAGAAAGAACAAAAGAGAGAGGAGAAGAAATATAAAGGAATAGACTTTATTTAATTTTCTTTTTCTTTTCATTTTGCTTTACTTAATTAGCTTGTAAATATTAGGGTTTGAACAAGGATATAGTTACATTACTTTATGATGTGTAGTTTCAATCATAAAAGAGACCTTAGAGTTTTAGTTATATACGTTATTGTTAGAACTGTCAAATCATTTAAAAGATATTTATAATTAATAAGCCTTCTTAATAATATTGTATTTATAATATTGAAAATAAAAGAGGTTATATTGCTAAAATAGATCAAGATAAGTTGAACTAATTAATGATGTACATATAACTTAATTATACGAACTCTTTTATGAGTCAAGTATCTAGAAATTTCTTTTGGTAATATGTGATCGTGAAACACATTTTATACGTAGAAATATTTCGATCATAATAAACATAGCCCTTCGTGATACGAAACTGAACTAATCGATCAAGCTAAAATATTGCTTATATTCAAACAAAGAAACCCTAAATTCTAACACTCACACACACAGAGACAACACACGCACTAATATAAATCGTTCTGAGATATTAGTTGAGATTCTTCCATTCTTAACTAGAAATTTTAGGTTCAAATCTTAGAAATGAAAATAATCTTTAATGCGTCCCCTCCAGAAATAGTACATGCAATATACAAATTCTAAATGAATTGTACTTAATACAGATATCGAACATCAAATCGAAAACTATATAAACATTTTGATTTTTAAAAGGAAAAGGCAAACGTTGGTGGGATATCACCATCAAAAGTATCTTTCTTTCTTTTCTCCATGTCTCCTATGCTTCTTTTATGTGTGTAAATTTAAATTACATTATAATACTAGTTAAAAAAACGTGAATTTTCAACGAACATTTTATCGAAACACTATCAAAAACACGTACCCTTATAGGGGGCGGGTAGACAAGTTAATTAATTTATTATGGTTATATATACTATATGTTGAATTTCAAAAATTAAACACATTATTGAATTGAATAACTTGAATAAACGTTCTATATTTCAATTATATATCTTTAACTCCTAATAAAGTATTACAATAAAATACTTTCACGGTTCAAAATTTAAAATTGCTTGTATACACATATTCTCATTTGTCTATTAATTGAATAGTTAATTTAATCAAATAAAATGAGTTATGTTCTTTAATTATACTCATGCACTTCAATAAGCCATAAAATCTCAATTATTTTTTATTGAAATTGATGTGTATAATTAAAGAATAGATCGATGGTGGAGTAAGAATCTAATTCCTTTGATTAATATTTTTTTAAAAAAGGAATATATATATGTCTTTTGAGCTCATTTTCATGCAAAAAATAAAAGTAGACCCAATTTTCTATACCATACATTATATTATTTATTAGTTGTAAAGTAAGGCAATAAACTTTAATTGTGCAGCTTTTTTATTTATTTCATTTATTTACATGCAATTATTTGTGCAATATATTGCTGTTACATAATTGGGACACCACTAGCTTGAGGGGTGGATCTATCAAGTTATGGATAGTAATAATTTGCTTTTAAAATCTCAATATGAAATATATTTCACTTTTAAATTAATAATAATAATTTTAAAAATTTAAAATATGTCAAAGAAATTGAATTTAATTAAACTCGTAATAAACAATGCGCCGAATAATGTAACATTTTAGTAGAGTCTAGGAAGAAAAAGATTTATATAAATTATTTATATTTTTATGAGAAAGAGATGTTGTTTCTGATAAACTATCAATTTAAAAAAAGTGTAATAAAAAAAAGGATATAAGTAAAAATAGTGTATTTATTTTTTTCAACTTAAAATTATATATGCTAACTCTATAAGAGTAATAAATGTCAACGAATATTAGCGCATTTCCAATATGAGTTGTGATGGAATGGTTGAGATTCTCCATTCTTAATTAAAGGTGTTGATTTCGAGCTTCTACAAACGAAAAAAGTAATGTTAGGATTATCATCGTTAGAAATTAATCATGTAATGTGCGAATTTCAATTTAATATCGAAATCGAACATGCATCTTTAAAATCTTAGATCTACTTTAGGTTGTTGAAACATGTTCCTCTAAATAAACCTCACGTGATTAATACATGGACATGATTCTCATGAAGATTCCAAATTATTTGTTAATTATGAAGGTTAATGACATGATAATGTTGTTTAATGGATTTTATAACTTTTTGCATGCATGCATGCATGATAAGAAAAGAAGAAATAATTAATCTCTGAATTCTAATTAGAGAATTATTAACAACCAACTAATTTGATTCCATCGCTGGATTAGTGGGTGTTCAAAGTAAATTCAGAATTTAAAATTTATCAGTTTAATGAATAAGATTTTAAATATTAAATGTATTGTATTTGTAAATTATATTCAGATTTACTATGTGTTGTAATATATCTCTAATGAATTTTTATATTAATCTGAATCTCACATCAAAAGTATTGAACTTAAGCAAATTTGTTGCCATAATAATGCTAATTATGTATTAAAAAGTGACATGAGATGTGTGTGGACATTAGTACTTAGCACTTAGCTATAGTTATATTTAACATGTATTTTAATTGGATTGTATCACTTAGTTATATAATTTTGATGATTTGATATAAACACTTTATATTTAGCGCAACTTTTATTTATGACTTTCTGTAAGGACAAATTGAATCACAAGATGTAAGTTGTAATACATTACTACACTTTTTGGTGATAGCTAAAGTTATCAGTTCCAAAAATAAAAATTAAGTTTTATGCCTAGCTGTGATATCTGAAGTAGCTTGCCCATTTCACAAGGACCTACTAGCGTGGAACATCAATGCAGGAAACTGAGGCTCCATGGATCATTACAAGTAGCTATTAGTGCGGAACATCAATGCAGGAACCTGAGTGGCTCCATCGATCATCACAAAGTGCGGAACATCAATGCAGAAAATTGAGTGGCTCCATCGATCATCACAAGTAGCTACTAGTGCGGACATCAAAGCAGGAACCTGAGTGGCTCCATCGATCATCACTAGTACCTACTAGTGCGGAACATCAATGCAGGAAACTGAGTGGAACATCAATAAAGGAAACTGAGTGGCTCCATCGATCATCACAAGTAGTTACTAGTGCGGAACATCAATACAGGAAACTGAGTGGCTCCATCGATCATCACAAATACCTACTAATGCAGAACATCAATGTAGGGAACTGAGTGGCTCCATCGACCATATAGACCAGACTTGGTTGCAACTTTCACTTCTTTCCTAGGACGTTGAAATTGAGGAAGCTTTCAGCTTGAAAAATATGGTTCACCCTTAGAGGTATCAAACATGGTAACTGCCCACTGCAAAGGCTTAGGATTTGATCTTCCTATCTCTACCCAGCAAAAAATTGTTATTCTAGGCTACACATCAGGCAATTAAAAAATTAAGATCAAATACGTACACAGATTTCTAAATCTGTTGGGTTTTTACCCTTAGATACCTTAACTATATAATTTTCCTATTGAATCAGTGAACTACCCATAATTTGTTCTTTTTAAACATCGTTGCCTAGTGTGGAACCAGGGATATTTATAGAGGTTACATTTGTTGTTTCAGAACTCATTAGTCTAACTGATAGTAAAATTGTTCGAGAATAATTGTTTTTTACTTTAAGTCATTTGAACACAGTAGAAAACAAATGAGACTAATACACAGTTTGTCTTCATTCCTTCAATCAAAATCATTACAATACAAATACAATTAAAGACTTTTACAATAGAAAAGCATCAAAATCAGCCAATAGTGATACCTGAAGGAAAAAACTCAATACGTCAGAAGCATTTACCTCAGGTGAACTTATAGCAACTGCAACATCTCTGCATCTACTACCGACTGGAATGGCAACTACGGAACACCAATCAGTGATATTTGCTTCGGTATCGATTTTACTATTGTGTTATTGGATAAACCAATAACTCAATAAGACGGTAATAATTTATTATCTTACCCTTCCTAATTATTAAATATTAATTAGACACTATAATTATATCAAATTATTAGTACTCTACCAACTTCACACTAGACCGCTTACTAGTTTTTACTGTTTACTCAAAACCTAAAGATTAAAGTAACCGATTTACGATTATAGCTATTTGATTTTAGTTTTAGTTTTAGTCTTATTAGACTATTTTATTTTAGTTTTAATTTGTAATTGTGTGTCGTAGCATTTGCAAGTTGTAAAGATCCGTAATTTGATCAACATAAAAAAGGTCATACTATATTTCGATGGTAATATGTAATTATAGCCTTCCTACTATATTTTCTCTTATTGATGCAATTTCTCATTATCTTTCTTGTTTTACTAAATCAAAGTATTTAAAGAAGTGAGAAGATATATAATATTTTATGATAAATTAAAAATCGAACCGATAATAATCAGAAATCGGTATAAAATATTTTATTTATTTGTTATTGAATTAGCACATTTAAAAACTAATAAACCAAACTGATAATACATAAAATCGAATCGAACTAACAATGCACACCCTAGTTGGACAACGATTAAGGTACTGAACAAAGAGGGGTATAAGAGTCCAAAAAAAAGGAATTTGGAAAAACTTAAAAAAGTAAAAGGGGCGTGCATATGCCTTATTACAACAAAATTAGTGAAAACTTCGAATCGCCGGATTTTCTCGCCGCCGGCCGTTTTCCGACTAGTCCTTACCATGGCGGAGGAAGATAGTGATTTTCTGAGCTTATCCGATCTAGAATCTGAGCTAGATTCAATCTCTATCCCTATGTTCTTCGACAGAAATCGCCATATTTGTTATTTAGAGATGATGCTTGAGCTACTACCTTCACCTTACCAATCGCAGGAGATCAATCGTCTCACTCTTGCTTACTTCGTCGTCTGCGGTCTCGATATCCTTCGCTCTCTCGATCGCGTACGTATTTCTCCCGACTTTTCAGTTCACCGTCGATTAGATATCAACAATGTTTTCACTGCTCTCAGAGAAGTGAAAATATTTATATTTTTTGTCTATATGTAGTTAATACTGTTTTTATCACAATTGATATCTGTATTTGCTTCACAATTGTTATATATTGCATCTGTGCTGTTTATATGACGCTTTTATAGCCAAAGTCGTTGCTCAGATACCAAATGTAATGTTCTAAACAAAATGAACTCAGATGACTCAACCAAATTCAATTAGTATCGCATGAAATTGAATTATCGAGCTAACCACTAATAGAATTATATCAGAAATGAGCCAAGCAGTCCGACAAGGACTCGAATTACAATGAAAGCAATAAAAAACACATAAATGAGAAAAAATCCAGATATGACTAATCTTCACTCCAATCACAATAATGAAATCATCACCATACCTGAAAAGATGAACCCGATGTTAGGTGAGTGATTTAGGAAGTTTCCGTGGATCACAATTGAGATTGATTGAGAAGATTGTGAGGATATAGAGAAACTAGAATTGGAGAAAGAGAGAAGATGATTATGAGAGAAGAGAGTACCCTACCAGATTTATGCCTATTCTTTCTTATTGAATCGGTTTTATATGCGATGACAGGATTAATTTGAGTCGTTCCTTACCTTTTAATCTCGTCATCCACCCGTACTGACTAACTTTTGAATTGTTAATCCCTGTGCTAAACTTCCATATACGCTGGTGTTTGAATAAGTAATCAGCTCATTACACCCTACTTTTTAGATAGTGTGAAAATAAAATTTAATGCAGTATAATCAAATTTGAAGCTGTTTGCAAACTGGAAAAGCCTAAAATGCTATAATGATTTAAGTTCAATGTTTAGTAAAGCTGGCTAGCAAAAGTGATCTTTTTATTGACTCCAGGTTGACAAAGAAGGGGTGATTAATTGGGTTTTGTCACTGCAAACTCATCCGCGAGACGAAGCTGAACTGAGCAATGGTATGGTTCAGTTAATGTAGAGAAGCGACTTTAATTAGTCAAGCAGTCCTTCTGTTGATAACATTTGAAATTTATTGGGACTTCTGGTTTCGTGCAGGACAATTTTATGGGTTCCATGGTTCTAGAAGTTCTCAGTTTCAACCAAATGACTATGGGGTACAAGAATGTGGTTATTATTAACTATTAATTGTTGTTGAGGATAAAAAAACTGATCTAGAAAACTTATTCCTCGGGACTTACTGGTCTTATGGTCTGTACACAGAATGCGATCCCAAATTGCAGTCATTTGGCAAGTACTTACTGCGCACTATCCATATTGAAGACTCTTGGCTATGATTTTTCACTACTGGATTCCATGTCAATCATCAAATCAATGAAAAATCTTCAGCAACATGATGGGAGGTACTTTTTATGGCCTTTCTTTCTATTGTTTTCAATTCTTTGATCAGTGCTACATTCTGAATCTAATATAGCCTCCTTATTTTGTCTCTAACAAAGTTCTTTGTTCTTTGTTACTCCATTAAAACAAAGAAGTTCTTTGTTAAACTTCAAAAACTCTTGATTTTATATGCCATTCCCCCCCCCCCCCCC
>NC_028641.1:76410380-76417031 GCF_001406875.1 Solanum pennellii
CCCCCCCCCCCCTCTCGTAGCACGTATGGTAGAAGGTAGAATGGTAAACGCACTCTGTACCCAGGCACCAACACCATTGGTTCTCAATTTGGAGATATCATTTTCTTATCTTCAAATCAGTAACTAGTAAACTTTTGTCCAGCAAAGCATGTTGAAAGAAAATGAATGAGACAAATAGGGATATACTATTGGGAGCTCCTACCTCGGGAAAACGGTATACCCCTTGGCCCTTTCTAACCTTTACAGACCACCACTTCTGTTATTAGCATTCACAAAGTGGAGCAGCACATTTCAGCTGGTAGGCGTTGTCTATGCAGCCTCATATTGATTTAGCTAGAAGTCTGGAATTTTACAGAACGACAGACAGAACCATCTACTGGTCTAAAACTGAAGCTCCCCATTACCAGGATCTCAACTTGTAAGGATCATATGGTAAGCACTGTTCTGTTCGCTAGAACCATGGCATCTACTGGTCTACTGCAACTAATGCTTAAACCCTTTTCCATTTATACCATTGTAGTTCACCAGGGAAAGCTTCATTTCTTTTGTATGCTACAAGTGAGTTCTAAAACTGAAGCTCCCCTTAACCAGGATCTCAACTTGTAAGGATCATGTGGTGAGCACTGTTCTGTTCGCTAGAACCATGGCATGTTCCATGAGTTACAATAATCTTTTAGCTGTTCATGATTGTCAACTATTAAATGGTTAATTTTTTCAAGAACACTAAAATGTTATCAATTAGGAGGATGGGCAAAAAGGTGAGTGAATGAAATAGAGGTACCAAGTGTTACTCAAGTATGTTTGGGCCTTATTAGTAAATATTGCTGGCAAAATTAACCTGCCCAACCTATTTCCTCATTCTCTTCCAATTACTTTTTGATTGAGAATCTATACTTGAGAGTTCTACCCTTTATTCCTGTCTCCTGAAGCTAAGAGTTCGGACAGGTGGCATCATCAGGCTCCTTCACCCATACTGCTCAAGGCCACATCAACTGACCATACTGGATGACGAAATTGTATCTTTCTTTCTCTGTGTGATGCAAGATCTATGAACCGAGTTAACATTTTCTTAGCTCACAACATTAACATTTTTTTCAAATTGCTGTGTTTACTAGAATTTCCTCAATCAGGCCCTTATCTACTCTACAGGAGTATGATCTTCTTTGCTTATTTTCCACGAAAGCATGATAAGATCCAATAGATTAGACCTACTGGAATGGGCTTGATTTAATTGGTCAACTGATTAGACATCCTTAGACACATTAAACAATTGCAGTTGGAAAGCTAGTACATACAGATTCTTATATGCATCATTGATTCTGCCAATATGTCTTGAGAGCTATACCATTAGACACATCTTTTACATACAAATACTGATAAAAGCTCCTGTACACATGTCCCAACTGTGAAATTAGTTTGTCATATTTCTTCCACTCTCATTTCCTTATCCACAACATATTGAAAAACTTTGACATGCAAATGAGTGTGCCATAATATTGTCCTCAGAAGATATGGGTGTTTGTTTATTCCTATTTAGGTTCTTTTTATTAAGTACTGCTTTTTTTTCTTCAACTTGCAGCTTTATGCCCATTCATAGCGGGGCAGAGACAGACCTCCGCTTTGTATATTGTGCAGGTATGAAGATACTCTGCTATGGAGCTTATTGAACTTAAATACTTTTAGAATGAAAATTGATTTTGCTGATCTGCATACCAGCGGCAATCTCTTCAATGTTGGAAAACTGGAGTGGCATTGACAAAGAGAAAGCCAAAGAGTACATAATAAACTGTCAGGTATATGAGCATCTGTTTTCGCTAAATTTCTTGTTCTGTATCTTTGATATGTTTAGTTTATTGGTTGTAAACAAACCCAGTTAAGTATTTATTTTTATATAGAGGAGGTGCGCTAGCTGTCATAGACAGGACTGTTATTTAGGGAATTTTCTTACTTCCACAGAGACCATTTGAGCATTCACATCCTTCATTTGAAATTTAGATTTTGTTCAATATTTGTGCATTCTCAATTGCAATTTAAGGCTGCCACCTGAAAAACCTCTTGAAACTTTTCAGGATTTAAGGTCTTAGAAATGGTCTAAGTATTATAAATGACACCCTTATGATAAATAAGTCTCTCATTCCTTAGGTTATTAATGAGAAGAGTCAATGTTATAGATTCATCACTTGAATTTTCATATCATTAGAGTTTTCTTTTGTACTGATTTCTTGGTAATGCTTCTCATTTCAAATATTGTTGTCTGGTTCATGCAGTCATACGATGGTGGCTTTGGTTTAACTCCTAGTTCAGAATCACATGGTGAGTGAATACTCCCATTGGTGCATCTTGTTTGATCCCTAGTGTTTACCATTCATGCAAGTGATGTCCTACTCTTTTGATGTCTCATATTAGAATTTTTTAATTTATTACTAAACAGTTCCTTTATTCTTTTTTTTTTTTTTTGGGGGGGGGGGGGATTGGTGAGAAATAAACTATTGCAAGTTCATCTTAAAAAATCTAAAATGGGTGGTAGAATTAAAAGGTTATTAGGCAAGCAGTTAAGTGGTTCCTTCCATTTGCTGGGAAGTATGTGTATCATTCAATAGGATGATATGCGATAAACATCATCCAATCCAGCTTGTCAAAAAGGAAAAAAGAAAAAAAAAAGATAAATAGATAAGCGCATCTTTGAATGTTTCCTTCTATGGGCAGCCTGTCAATCGGATTACATATTTTGAATATCTTGAACTGCTTATCCGTCATCTATCTTTTCTGATCATTTCCTTTTATCAACTTGGGTCAAAAGTTTAAGTGGTAGAGTGAAAGATGATTCATTTGCCTATTAATATAATAGTTCTCATAGAGGGTGATTGTTTAGTATCACAGGTGGTGCCACTTTTTGTGCTGTTGCATCTCTCAGATTGATGGGATTAATTGAAGATGATATATTATCGAAGAATGTATCCTCTTGTTTCATAGACGTGCCCTTGCTTCTAGACTGGTGCCTACAGGTAAAATTTTATCGAATACTGTGTGAACGGGTTCTTATATTGCTCTGCTAAATATGTTCTTCAGTATTCCTCCAAAGATATCAGATTACAAACAGTAAAGAAAGTGTAACGTAGAACAAAGTAAGGAAGTAGGAAAAAAGATCTCCAGCAGCGATGACTATTTGTCAAAATTTAATCCTTAAATCTGGTCCTTTGACAGAGAAATTGTCCATCTGTCTTGCATTTGGTGTAACTCAATGTTGCTTCTTGCAGAGACAGGCAGCCACTGATGGTGGATTCCAAGGTAGACTAAACAAAGCTACTGACACCTGTTATGCTTTCTGGTGAGTTTGAATTGCTTTATCTTCAATAGATATCATTTTTATTTCTCCTGGCCTGACAAGTTGATATTCTTGATTAGGGTGGGAGGAGTTTTAAAGATCTTGGGGGCTCACAAGTTCATCGACTATGAAGGCTTACGTAAATTTCTTTTCACCTGTCAATCCCAGGTGCTACGGCTTCTCCTCTTTCTTTTATCTCATCTATGATTGCTCGAACATTAGCACCGACCTTTTTCAGCTAGCTAAAATTCAAACCTTTTTTTTTTTGTTGTTGTTCTACAGTATGGTGGTTTTGGTAAGACTCCGGAGCAGCTTCCAGATCTTTACCATGCCTACTATGGATTTTGTGCATTTAGTATGTTAGAGGAACCTGGCCTCAATTCGATCTGCACTGAGCTGGGTATAACAAATGGACCTGTGCAGCTGCTATAAATCTTGCTCCACGCTCATGATCACAACGATTTGCAAGGCTCAGGTACAATTAAGTTGCTTGGAGATAGAATTGATACTTCTTATCTATTTCTTTTCGTCTTTTCCGTGTATTATTAAACTATAGCATATTTGATTCAAGATGTTTATTTGGCATTGATGATACAGCTTTATTTTCACCTTGTTTTGTTCATTTGAAAGTGATCGCTTAATTGTTGTAGCATTTTTGACATTTTGCTCCGAGATAGTGGCTTTGTCACAAGTAGTCGCCTATCTAATTGTCGATTTTTCTAGTGGTAAGAGCGTAACACGTGATATGTGGATTAAGTGCATGTCATGGGTTCGGATCCTGCCAACAAAAGCCTAGTATTTAAGTGGAAAATAGTAAGTGGACTCATTGTCCACCAAGTTTTCGACCTTGCACAATTGGCCTTCGGGGATCTGTTGGTTATCCAAAAAAAAGATTTTGATTAATCATGGATCGCGGATCTGTTGGTTATCCAAAAAAAGATTTGGATTAATCATGGATCGTGGAACCCTACTTTGTGGAATTATACAAGGTATGTTGTGGGTCACCCTCCAGACTACGTGTAGCGGTGGTGACAAGTTTAGAACAAACGACCTCATGGGTGTAAAGTGGCACTCACAATCATCAATCCACAATCAAGTAAGGTTATTTAACTCATAAGCTAGTCAATACATTAGTTCTATGTGTGTAGTAAAATTTTCGGTCCACACTTGATAGAGTCCTCCTCGTCTTCGAATCTTGGGTTCACATTTGCGAGTAAAACTCATGAAAAGGAGGAAGGATACACTTTTTATCCTTGTATTTTTCATTTTCGAGATATGAATTTTAGACTTCTGATCAAGGATGGGGGGTATTGTTCATTCCACCTCAACTTTGTTTTTTAATCAAGGTGTCTTTCATTTTCATTTGATGATTCTATATAGTAATATTTTCATTTGTACTTATATAATATAGTAATATATACATAAAGAAAAAGGTTTGTAAAGGCAAATGGACCAAATGATTCTTTAAGGTGAATTTTACCTTTCGGCCTGCGACACGAGATATAATCACGGGTAAGTGTACATGTTTGTTCTTTACAGAAAATGCCAATTTTTCACCACTCTCCACAATTTATTATTTTCATCTCTCCTACTTTTGTCATTATGTTTTAGTTGGTACTTTATCTTTGGTCCAACTTTATATAATTTCACTAAAAATAAAAAGTACTTAAAAGAAACGACAAGTTGTTAATTCAAAATTCTGATACACATGAATCCACATAGAGATGTGATGAAAAGAGTCGAATCGATCAGGCTTGATGATAGAAAAAAGTAAATTAAAATTAGTATTTGATCGTAAAAGAAGTAGGGTTATGGACATCTTAATTATCTATCCAAATCATTTCGTGTCAGTGGGGCTTTAAACATTCAAAATATGTTGGGATTATTGAAAATGACATAACATTTCTGCTGATAGTTATCACCTTTTATCATTAATTAGGAATGTTGAATTTGAGTTTGAAAAATGGAGACTATTTTGATAAAGAATGTTTTGTTAGATTTTGAGTTTGGATTCTAACAATAGACTCTTTTTATATGAATTTATTTGATGCAAATTTAAATTAGTCAGATTAATATATTTCAGATGTTAATTGGTGAGTATTTAAAGGGGAAAATGTATTTATTTTCATTTTGAAGTTTTTTATTAGAGGGGAAAATCTAAAAAGTGAAAAAAGAAGGCTTTTCTTGATCTCTTTGTCTCAGTTTTTTTAAAAAAAGTGAAAATGTATAAACCCAAAAAAAATCAAGAAAGTGCTTTTGTGGTGGGTCAATCAATTTTCAAATGAAAATTATACATGTGTTAAAGAAAAGAAATTAGTGAAAGATCATTATGATTCAAGAGCATGCATAAAAAGATGGAAAAGTAAGAAAATTTCAACCACAACCACGATATACTCCGTATAATTTTACAAGTGGATCTGAATAGAATAAAATATACATAAATTTTACTCATATCTTATGATGTATAGAGTGTTTTCAACCGACTCTCGGCTCAAGAATAAACAATCGAAACTAACAATGTGGGTTTCATATTATGGTAACAACTCGATTCGGTGAAGGAACTGATCACATTGAATTTCATATACACAACTTTATCTTGCATTTCTATTATTATCTGTTTTCGTGACTTGAATTCGTGATCTTTTTATTACATGAAAACAATTTTTTTTTTAAAATTTATTTTTTCTTAGGTAGTGTTGTCATTATCTCCTTGAATGATTACAGGTGTATTTTTGACAGAAATTGAATAGAAACAAACCAACCCCCCACCCTCCATCAAATAACCACTTGCATAGTGGAATCTGGACATTATTTGCAGTGAGGCAGACTGCAAAGAATGTTGTTCCCCCTTTGAAAATCTTCAGAAAACATTGCATTGTGAGTATTGTGACTTGGCTTTTATCATTAACTTTACCTTTAACTTAACTTCATTCAAGTATGATAACAGAACTTCACTCATAGTCTAAAATACAAATAAAAAATGGTCAACTTTTAAGTATCAGATTATGACTCATCACTTGTTATGTTAACACTTTGTTACTCTTTTAAAAATGACTAAAAGGTCAACTTTTATATCATATTATGTATGACTCATCACTTGTTATGCTAACACTTTGTAACTCTGTATAGATATCATGCAAGAAATTCCACTAATATTGCACTATGACTAGGTTTTTAGTCATTAACTTCACCTCTTAAAACACCAAGATGATGCAACCAAAATAAACTCATATACTAATAAAACAAAGAAAAGTGAGTCATTCTCTTAAGTACAATCAAATGGATGGGTTGGTTGGTGGGGGTTGGGGGTAGGGGGTTTGGGGTGG
>NC_028641.1:76417654-76421196 GCF_001406875.1 Solanum pennellii
GGGTAGGGGGTTTGGGGTGGGGGGTGGGGATGAAACAAAATTTACTCTTGTTGGTTCACCTGTTGGATTGGAGGTGAAGAAGCTAAAGGTAGTACTTGTGAAGAACTTGATGAGTGTTGTACATGATGTTGATCAAGTTGCACCTCTCTGTTTTTAGGGAAAATGAGTGTAATGAATGGTCCACTATTCTCCTCATGATCTTTAGACATCTTTGAACTTGATGAAACTTCAAGATTTTGATCAAATCTTCTACAAAACTTGTCTTCTGCATCTCTCAAGAATTGAAATGTTGGTGGTGGTGAAGAATTAGACCTTATAAACTTATTAAACTCAGCATCACTTGCTGATTCAAGAAAAGGGTTGAAACTAAAACCATTTTTTGACATAACAATAGGGCTTAAAGGTGGAGTAAAACAAGAAGGTGAAGCAAGTGGTGTTAAAAAAGGAGTTTCAACATTTAGACATAAATCACTCAAACTTCTAGTTCTTGATCCTTTTCTACTCTTGGATTTACCATCTTCAGACTCTAAATCCTCTTTAGTTTCCTCTTTGATAGTAAATAAAAATCTTGGTGGTCCACAAAGTCCCATAAACTCATCATCCATTGTGTCATCTCCAAAGGGTTTGAACCAAAAATCACTACTTGAATCCACATTTGACCCAAGTTGAAGTTGTGTTGGTTCATGGACTAATTGTGTATCAGATGAACAAATTTCTTGGGATTTTAAAGCATTGGAGGGAGTCAAAGAAGTTGTTGAAGGTTTACCACAAAACATAAAACAAAACTCTCTTGCTTTGCTACTATTGCTATAACCATCTTCAAGATTTGTTTTAAGAATCCTATTTTTCCACCATAACAAGTAGTAAAGCTCAGCAATAAGAGCTAACAAGAGACAACCAAATACCACACTTAAAGCAAGTCCCACTGAGCTTAAAGATTTCATCTTTACATCTATTTGAACCAAAATCAAGAAACACAAAATAAAAATCCAATCTTTCACCTCAAAGATTTCATCTTTTTACATCTATTTGAACCAAAATTCAAGAAAACTTAAAAAGACACAAAAATAAAAACCCAATCTTTATACCTAATTGAACAAAAAATCAAGAAACTAAAAAGACACAATAAAAATCCAATCTTTCACCTCAAAGATTTCATTTTTACATCAATTTGAACCAAAATCAAGAAACTAAAGACACAAAATAAAAATCCAATCTTTCACCTCAAGATCTTTGCTTTGAATGAAGAATTGGTTCAGAGAGAAAAAAAACAGATGGAGACTGGTAGTTTTCTTTAGTGAAACTATAGTGAAAGCAAGAAAACAAATTCAAACCAACAATTATTAAAGAAAAGGACTAAAAAGTAAGAAAAGATTTTGCCTTTTTGCTGATCATCAACTTATTGAATGATGATAGACATGTTATAGAGAAAAAAACAACAAAGGTTTATTACTAAAACACCCATGGAATCTAAGTTAGCAGATGTGGACACTCATTAACTTTAGTTTTTTTAATTAGAGAACTAATAAAGCTGATTTTGGGGTGTTTATTTAATTAGAGTAGTTTTTATTTTTAAGGTAAATCTTAACTAAAGAATCGACAAGAGGGTTGCTCGGATGGTAATCACTCCCCATTTCTCAGCGTGAGGTCATGAGTTTGAGTCCCTAAAAAAGCAAAAAAAAAGAAGTAGAAGCACCTAGAAAGAGACTAACAAAAGAACGTCTTTTGGTTTTAATAATATTGATTCTTGCTAGAGATTTAAATGTCAGCGAATAAATATAGGAAACTTGAAGTACTTAAATAAAATGACATGATTCATAAAGATTCACATATCTTACTCAATTTGCTTAGAATCGAGTCATGATGTTATTTTTCATAATAGTGATTTTGCACGCATTTAATGTTCTATAAAATATATATACTACCTCATATATCTGAATAGATATCAAATAACTTTTATCGCTAGGCAAACTAAAAAGATATACTAATATTTCTCATCTCTATTGTAATTTTGAACTCCTATCTCCCATAACTACTACTTACTTCATTAATCATTATCTCACACATTCATTGAATTCAAATGAGTATTAAGAGTGAGGATTGGAGAGAGTGGGAAAAAAGTAGGTAAAAACCATTGTATAGTTTCTCTTATTTTTGGTACAATTTGAGAAAAATTTGTCTAATTTATAACTTTATAATAGTTAGGTCACATCTCTCTAGAGATGTTCACATGGGCTCACTTAGAAAAGTGCCCTATCTTTCATCAATAGTCTCTCTTTATTCCCCTTTCCTTTTGCCATTTTGTTCACCCCTCATTTTCCTCATCCCTCTTTCTTTGTTTTCTTTTGTTTTTCAATTTGCGCAATATTCGTTTTGAGCCTCAATTAATTTAGATTTATATTATAAAGTCTTGCTTTGAAGGTAAAACGCTTTCTGTCAATGACGATTTCATTCTCAACTCAAAGTCATAACTTTTAATAAGAATAGAGGAGTAATTATACCCGCGCCACACTTATAGTTGGGAGTAGCTATTCTAGTTCATTTACATAGTGTTTGAAAAAAATTATGAGGTCAAGTTATATATAGGTAAAAATGCTAGGGTTTTTGACAAATCTTCAACTTGTATAGCAAATATAACATATACTATACTTTAAAAATAGGGTAGAAAAGGATGATAATACTAAAGTGGGGAACATTGTTTTCATTATTGGGCTCTACCTAAAAGGAAATTTACAAGAATATATCTATTTCTTATATGTGAGGATAGTTTTATCATTTTTTAAAAAAATTATCGACGAACAAAATTTGTCACCAACTTATAATATTGTTGCAACTTAATTAGCTATGAAATGTTATCCACCTCTAACTTTAACTCAAACGTCGCTTCCTTCTTTTTCTTCTTTTCGTGGGACATGCCTTGAAAATATAGCGTTATTAATTCTATACTTCCATTGAAATAATTTAATATCATGAATTATATGTTATCTTTCAAAGACTAATTAACCTAAATAGTTGCTAGGTCGATCACCTAATTACTTAAACTAAAAAAAATTAACAAATTTATAATATAGGTCTAATATATATTTAGTCAAGAATCTATGTATATCGATTAGGAAAAATAAACTATCAATAATTTGGTCAATTATTTGGGTAAAAATCCTATTTCTAAATCTACTACACCTAACATAAGCTATTTTTGGTAGGGGTCTTTTACTTAAGTGTTGCACCATTTATAACACTCATTAAAATGGGACATGTAGGGTGCGTTTGGTACGAAGGAAAATGTTTTCCTAGAAAATGTTTTCTTGAAAAACAAATAGATTCTGGACTTATTTTCTCATGTTTGGTTGGTGCGTAGAAAATATTTTTCGAAAATGATTTTGTGTTTGATTTATTAATGAAAAATGTTTTTAATAGACATCTTTTATTTTTACTAGAGTGGAAAATAATTTATGAAATTGAAAATATTTTTTAAAAACAATTTTTATTTGGGTGGTGGTGGGGGTGGGGAGTGGGTGAGGGCAGGGGGCAGGGGTAGGAGT
>NC_028641.1:76421471-76511258 GCF_001406875.1 Solanum pennellii
GGGGGGGGGTTAGGGATTGGGTGAAAAACAAAATTTTAAAATAGAAAATATTTTTAAAAAAATTGATGTTTTCCCAAAAAAAAATTGAAATTGAAATTGGAGGAGAGTTTTGGAAAATGTTTTCCTTAATTTTTAAAGTGAAGTCATTTTCCTTAATTTTGAGGAAAATGAGTTGATTTGGAAAACATTTTCCAAAACTTTTATCCCAACCAAACATGAGAAAATTGGAAACATAAAATGTTTTCCTTCATACCAAACACACTCATAATCCAACTGTTTTTCATTCCTATTAATATATTATTTTGTTCAATAATTATATTCAGATTCAATTAAATTTAAATTCATACATTATAAGGTTCATTTTTCAAGAAAAAGCTTTCAACAACAAAAAAAAAAATCACTTCCAAACATTTAAATCCGAGACTTTATAATTTTAATTAGAGAGATCTTAATCATCTTATCACGACTCGTATCGATATTTTTTTGCTTGCATATGTGCTTATAAACAATGCTTTCAACAACAAAGAAAAAATCACTTCCAAACATTCAAATCCGAGACTTTATAATTTTAATTAGAGAGATCTCAGTCATCTTGTCACGACTCATATCGATATTTTTTTGCTTGCACATGTGCTTATGAACAACATTTTAACGTGCACTAGCCTTTCAACTTTCAACCCCCACAATACGTTTTAATTTAAACTTTAATTGGCCTTTGTTTTGGTTTCAATTTGATTAGCCTAAAATGTTCATACTTTTTATTACGACATAAATTAATTAATATCATATTTATGTCGATGTAACAATTCAAATAAAGTTTTCGATAGCCACTAAATCTTGTTGTCTATTTATTCTTTAAAATGTATTGATTTTAATATTATATAAGCGGAATCAAGCATGTTGTCCTTAGAATCGAAATCAATGTATAGAATTCTTGTAATTATCCTAGAGCTATTAGAAAAGACTTTTAACTGGAAAAAATCCATTACGATACCTATTCGGAAGTTTTCGCAACTCAATCATAATTGATTGAAATCATAAAAAAAAAATCATTTTCGAATTTTGTCTCTAACTCACTTGACAAGTAAAATTCACAAACAATTACTTTATAGCCATCGTCGTAAAATTTTGAATTACACAAAAAAAGATTATGTCACTTACTATTTTTTTAAGATATAATCGAAAAGTGGCTAGTGACCGCTATTTTGGAGTCATTTACACTTTTGTCCTTATTTATATTGGTCTTTAATTTATACCCTCGTTATAAATTTTTATTTTCGTATTATAATATCTCACTATAAGCTAGCTTATTTGACGAGTAAAAATTAAAGATTAGTCGAGATAAGACGTGCGATTTTTCGAGAAGTGTATAAGTGGAGGAATGATTTTGACAAAAAATGGATAAGAAGAAATTTGTGGGGAACAAAGTGGGCCTTTTAATAAAGTTAAGTCTTATCAACAATGAGGCCCAATATGTCAATTTCATCAAAATGGGCCTTTAATTTTGTCTTATCATTATATGGGCCTCATATGTAATGGGCTTATCACCAGGGCCAGGAATCTTAATGGGCCCAGAGCTTTATGTGTGCATATTTGCACAAATAGCCAATTTGAGGATTCTTATTTAAAGCATAAACAAAATTCATGATTTTTCCAAAGTCTATTCGTTTTAGAATCTAATTATGTTTCGTCAAAATTAAATTTCAGACAAAATAATTGAAGTTTTTGTATAAATTTTACGCAAATATCTGAAGCTAGTCGTAACACTCCTTTTTTTTCGACTTCAAATCCTGATCGAACCCTTCACAAATCAACCCAGAAGACCCCCAAGTAATAACTTTACTCAACTAGTTTGATTGAATACAATATTTTTTTAAAAAGCGAAAGAAAAAAAAAAGGTCCTAGCTCAACTTTTTTTTTTTAAAAAAAAATATTATTTCTTTAAATTAAGGAAACTCAAAAGATGAGAAGTGGAATCATTTATGCAACAATATACTATAAGAATATAGACACTTTAATTTTGGGTGACACATGGTCCAAGTTTAATATAGTATGGTCCTTTGCATCTGATATATTTCTTAATATGATTCACTTTCCTTAGGTTAGGTATACAACAAGAAAGAGAAATTATTTATTTTTAATCAGCGATTATGAATTTGAGTCTTTAAAAATGAGAAAAATTCTTTTTGGAATTTTGTTCTTTATTATAGATATACTATACGTAAATTCGAGTTTAATTGAATCATAATATAATATTGAACATAGAATGAAAAATCAACAAGGAAAAAAATATACAAGGAAGTGTTGATTACAGTATTAGAATATGTTTATTAGCAATTAACATAAATTTCATGGAAGACATTCAATTTAATATATAAAATAAGTTTTGATGTATATATATCATATATTTTTGTATATGTTTCATATAATATTTTGACAGAGAATATGCTCAATCAAATCACCCTTCATTTTATATGGCTACGTTGCTCGCGAGTGTATATATTGCAATAAACCATATAAATTTAAAAAAGCTTTATTTTATAATTTTAAAAAGTGTATGTATAAATTAGCAAGTGATTAAAATTTTCTGGACTCATTTATTGCTTGTATATTATTAAAGTTTATAAATAATTTATTAAATTATCGATCCCTAACATTGTTATTACTTATAAAATTTTAAATTATGTTATTATTGTTTTCTTGAAAGTTTTTAAAATTATTTAAAAGAAATTCTCAGATCACGATCTAAAATGTTTATAAGTTGTCAGAAAAACAAATAAAATAATCATATACAAAACAATTAAGAGACGACTTACATAAATTTCATTGATGAATTAAGATGAACTTAAATATGGTAATGATACAAAAATAAATATATTATGCCTAATCCAACAATGAGAATTATGTGGATCGCTTAAAATTATATCAAAAAATTAATTTTTCTATCTTCACTTGATGTGAAACTTCAACAATAAATAAAAATAACAAATTTCAAATTTAATTAAGTAGACTAAATATAGTAAAAAATCTCAATTGAAATATATAAAATTAAAATCTTAAATATGTTTTCCTATTGAGGTGGCAACCTCTTGATTATACCATCAAGATGTGATAGTTGAGTCTACTAGATATTTCGAATTCAAATTTAAAATTTTTAATTATGAGTTAAATTTAAATTAATCAAATTGTAATACGAAATTACAGAGATGTTAGACCTCGAAAAGAAAAAATAATTATATGTAGGACCACCCTAATGTTCTACATTATTATGATTTTCAACCTGTTAATAACAATTGAAAAAAAAAATTAAATTCCTCAAATCCAATCTCATCCACAAAATTTGCCTTTGCTCTGCTCTCCATAATCTCAATCTTCAATCTCCTCTAACTCACTATAAATTTGTTTATGGCTTCAGCTTCTCCTTCTCAAGCTAGTCTTTTACTTCAGAAACAGCTCAAAGGTATTGAGTTTTTTGCCACTCTTTTTGTTACTAAGCTCAAAGGGTGTTTGTTTTCTTAAATTTGAATGTAAAGATCCTTGTTTTTTCATATTTTTGTACTCATAATTCATTATATGGACTGTTTGCTTAATTGGGTGTTCTTGATTTTTGTTGTTTACTTTGATTTGTGTGTAAAGATCCTTGCTTTTTCATATTTTTGTACTCATAAATCATTATATTCACTGTTTGCTTAATTGGGTGTTCTTGATTCTTATTGTTTACCTTAAATTGATTGTAAAGATCCTTGCTTTTTCTTCATTTTGTGCTCATATTCATTTCATGGACTGTTTACTTAATTGGGTGTTTTAGATTCATGTTGTTTTCTTTAATTTGAATGTAAAGATCCTTGCTTTTTCTTGTGTTTTGTACTGGTATTCATTCTATGGACTGTTTGCTTTATTGGGTGTTCTTGATTTTTGTTGTTCCCTTTCATTTGAATATAAAGATCCTTATTACTTCAGAAACAACTCCAATGTATGATCCCCCCCCCCCTTTATTTTGGTACTTGTGTTTCATTCTATGGACTGTTTGTTTGATTGGATGTTTGTAATTCTTATTGTTTCACTTTCAGATCTCTGTAAAAAACCAGTTGATGGATTTTCAGCTGGTTTGGTTGATGAAAGCAACTTATTCGAATGGAGTGTCACCATTATTGGACCCCCGGAAACTTTATAGTGAGTCTTTACTTGTATTAGTTTAAAGATTTTTTTTTCTTTTGATTTGATGTTAAAGTTCTTTGGTTTTTTCAATTTGTTTGGTTGCTGATGGATTTTTGTCTTTGATTTGATGTATGCTCGATTGAATAAGTTTGTATTTTCTTATACAGTTATGAAAATTTTGGGTCTTGGATTGTTTTCTGATTCAGTGAATGCTGTAATTCTAATAAAAACACCATGATTTAAGGTCTGATATGGAGCTTCTGATTAGATACATTTTATGATCTGGTAATATTTAGAAACTTATTTAGTATGATGATGAAATGAAATGAGCTAAAATGAAGAAGGGGGGAATTCATATAGACGACCCCAACTTATTTGGGACTGAGGCGTAATTGGTTTTATAATGTTTAGGACCTTGCGTCCAACTTTCCCTAGGGTGAACTCTCTATCGACCATTATAAACTTATTTAGTATGATGATGAAATGATCTTCAATGAAGAAGTCGGGATTCATATAGCCAAACTCGGCTTGTTTCAGACTGAAGCATAGTTGTTTTTGTTGTTGTAATGGCGGAACTCGGCTTGTTTCAGGCTGAAGCATAGTTATTTTGTTGTAATGTTTAGAACCTTGCATCCAACTTTTCCCGGGGGGGACTCTATCAGCCATTAGAAACTTATGTAGTATAATGATGAAATGGAATGAGGTTAAATGAAGAAGTGGGGATTCATATAGCCAACCCTGAATTGTTTGGGATCGAGGCATAGTTTTTTTGTTTTGTTGTTGTAATGTTTTGAATCTTGCATCCAACTGCCGAGGGTGAACTCTCTATTGAATGTATTTCTCTTCTCCTGGAAGTCAATGTGAAATGAAAATCAATCAATCTACCCTCTCCTTGGTCTCAAACTAATCTCCGAAGTTCCTTGCTGAAATAGGTACCGCTAACTTTTCACATTACCCTCTCTCTGGCTTTTAATCATATTCATAGACCTTTTCCCGTCCAAAAGTTCCAATCACCTTTTATTAGTCTTTCATCTGTGTTTGATGTAGCTCTGATGATTCGCCTCACCCATTCTTACTCTTAACTAAGAAACTGAAAAAACAATCCTACCCAGGTGGGTAGATAGAGAATACCTAGGGGGGTGGGGGGTGGGGGGAGGGAGACTCTCTTCAAGGAACTCAGCAAAATAGCTGTCTAATTTCAGGAGAAGGGGTGCCTCCTCAGAAAGGGGGTCGGAGTGACCAGGCCCAACTGTTTAAACCGAAACTCATGCTCATTCTTCGTTGACTTTGCAGCTTAGCAATCGTAATACATATTTCCTTAAGTTTGTTTATGTTGTTCAAGTTGATGACTTCAGTAGATATTTCGTCATTTCCAGTGTTTACTTATGCATTAGGTTGGGTCAGAAAAAATTTCCTAACTTTGTGTAATTGTTGCAACTGCAGTGAGGGGGGTTTCTTTAATGCTATCATGAGCTTTCCTCAAAATTATCCCAACAGTCCGCCAACTGTTAAATTTACATCAGAGGTTTGGCATCCTAATGGTACGTAAGCTACATGTATATTTCGGAGAATTAGTGAAGTGTTGATCTTCAGTACCATCATCGTCTCATTATTTTTGCCTCTATCGCGAAATCTGGTTCGATATACAGTTTACTCTGATGGAAAGGTCTGCATCTCAATTCTTCACCCCCCTGGTGATGATCCAAATGGTTACGAGCTTGCTAGTGAGCGTTGGTCTCCTGTCCATACGGTACGGAAATCTGTTTTCGTCTTCTTTCCTATGAATATTCATAAAATGGATGTTCACGTTTTCTTTTCCTTTTTATTGGTAAATTAAATGTTCCCACTTCCTTTAGTAAAATGGTTATGGGGTTGGTTTTCGCTCGATCCAAACAATTCATAAATTAGGCTATCTATATGAGCTTGTGGTGATCCCTCTTTTAAATGGTTGTGTTTTTATGTGTTAAATTGTAAAAGAGAGAGTTCCATGGGTCAAGTAGGAATTAACGAACGTGTTTTGATGCTGTATACCTTTAACATCTCTCTATATGGGCATATGATGATGCCATCTTTTAAATAGTTGTTTCTTCATGTGTCAAATTACATTTAATAGCGTCGCATGGATGAAAAAGGAAAGCAATGCAATTCACGACTTTTTGACAGCTATTACCTTGTTTGCTACTCTTCCGTACACTTCCATGTCCGATGGTGTTTCTCTTATGATTGTTCGATTTTCATTTGTTGTATGTTATTTTTCTTTCAAACACACAACTTCTCTATGTTAAAAGTTTGTGGCTATACGAACGATATGCAGGTGGAGAGCATAATGTTGAGCATCATATCAATGCTTTCAAGTCCTAATGATGAGTCTCCTGCTAATGTCGAAGCAGCTGTAAGTAATCCAATTTATTAACTTCTTTTTTCCCACTTGTTCCCTCTTAAACTGCGCTGCGTTGCGTTATCAACTTCAAACGCCTTTTTTTATACGTCTCTTTCTGGCATATTGCAGAAGGAATGGAGAGACAACAGAGATGAATTCAAGAAAAAGGTTAGTCGTTGTGTAAGACGGTCCCAAGAAATGACGTAAAACAAACATATTTCGTCATTAGTTGTCGATTGATACAAATGTAGAATTGCTTGTCAAGGCTATACCTCTCTGTATTACTATGCCTTTTCGTTCCGCGAATTCGGTCATTGTTTTGCATTTTTTGTTATAACATAAGTTTTGAGGTTCATTATTTTATAGCTCTAAAGATGTTTACTGCTGGCCTCACATTGTCTGTATTTTCCTCTGTAGATGTTAATGTACATCTCATAAATGAACTAAATGAATCTTTCTTATACTTCGATTATCATATTAGTTACTGTTTTGCTTTCGTTTATTCTATTTTTTTTTGGGACCGTTCTCGGTTGAGCCGAGGGTCTATCAGAAGTAACCTCTCTACTCAGACCTTACCCTTCCTAGACCTCATTTTGTGGGATTCTACGAAGTACGTTGTTGAAAATTTGGCTCGTTGTTACAGGGTTTCGCTAGAAATTAGCGATTTGTTTTCATGGTGTGTAATAAACACTAGTAGACATTGCCTATTTTCGTGTCGTGAAGTACTTTTCGTGTCCGTTGTACAAAGAGGACTTATATTGTTCGGACTCTTCAAAAATCGCATTGTAGTGCAATTTGGGATCATTTGCACTTTTGTTCTTATTTAATGTTGTTTTTTTCTTTAATATATGCTCCTTTATAACTAACCATTTTCTTGGGAGCCGCACCTTTATATTTTCGTATCGTAATATTTCACTAAGTTATGCTCGGGTTATTAGGCATCATTTCAATTTCTAAAGAATGTATATCCCACTAGACATAACTTCGATTGCTAAAACGCAAAAAATAAAGATCAATCTATTTGAAAAGCAAAACGTGCCTCCACCGATGTCAATTTCATCAAATGGGCCTTTAATGTTGTCTTATCATTGATATGGGCCACATAGGTAATGGGCTTGTTACCATTTTCAAAGGCCCATAGGTTTATGTGTGTATATTTGCACTATATATCATTTTCTAGGGGAAAGTACATAAATAGCCAATTTAAGGATTATTATTTAAGATATGACCAAAATTTATGAATTTTAAACATATTTTAGACAAAATAATCAAAGTTTTTGTATAAATTATACTTAAATATCTGAAGTTGGTTGCAATGATCCTCATTTATGAAACAATATACTAAAAGAATATACACTTTAATTTTGGGTCACATATAATAGAGAGTGATGGTTCTTTGCATCTTGGTATAGGATTTAATATGATTCACCATCCTTTTTTCAGGTTAAAAAAAAAAAAGAATAATATCGGTTTTGATGAGATGATCGAAATTTTCTCTTTTATCAACGGTTTTGAATTTGAGCTTTTAAAACTGGAAAAAAAAAATCCTTTTGGGAGCTTTATTGTCAATAATGTGTCATGAAGTACACAAATTTAAATTTAATTGAACCAATATATGATATTGTACATCGAATAAAAAATCAGAAAGAAAAAAAGGTATACAAGAAAGAACTTATTGCAATATCGGAATATGTTTATTATTGACAAAACCATAATTTTTTAACATATATATAGCATACATTTTGTTATATATTCAATATAAT
Organism: Solanum pennellii; assembly: GCF_001406875.1. Taxonomy (NCBI): domain Eukaryota; kingdom Viridiplantae; phylum Streptophyta; class Magnoliopsida; order Solanales; family Solanaceae; genus Solanum; species Solanum pennellii. Next base: position 76,429,773 of record NC_028641.1, read on the forward strand.
TTTTCGATAAATAATGTGTTTAACAAGTGAATTATTGCACCAGAATTTCTAAGTTAAACACATTAAAAAATGTTGATTATGGTGGTCCTAAACACCAATTATAGATATATACATTATCTCTAATCCTTTTTAAGGTGACATGTAGGTCAATTTTCATATTTTGATTATTCTATTGAATACTTGTTATAAATATTTTTAGCATTATTACTTAAAAATCCAGAAGATGATTCAAAAAGCTAAGATTCACTTAGCTAAAGATAAGTCATAAAATAGTTAAGAGATAGCTTGTTTCAAGTTCACTCGACAACGATGAATTAAAATTATTTTTATTGATGCTTATTTAAATTTCGAGTGATGAAATAACATTTAAAAGTTAAATTCAATTATAATTTCAGAGTTTATAAATATTAATGTGAACTCATTTGCTAGTTTCAATGGACAAGTTTATTTAACACTTGATGTTTATAGTCGTATTTTGCTTAATGTTATAGATAAAATAAAAAATAATTAAAAATACCTTAAAATTATGTTGCAACATCATGATTATACTATTAAAAAATTTAGTGCAATAAATGAGATTGCTTCTTAATAAAAGTCTCGATTTCGAATCTTGACTATGATAGAATATTTGGTAAATAGCACTTATATATTGACAATGATTAAAACATACTTAACTATGATAGTATGATATATCAAAATAAATATCCCGTCTAACCATAATTCATAGAATCGCTTAAAATGATATTAAAAAATAATTTTCTATATTTATATCATACTCGACGTGAAACTTTTCAACGATAAATACAAATAATAAATTCCAAAGTTAGTTAAGTAGATTAAACATAGTAAAAATTCTTAATTAAAATACATAAAGTTAAAATTTCCAATACATCTCTTTGCACGTGTAGTAATATCTTGATCATTCACCAAAGTATTTGATACAACCAATGAGATTACTTCTTTATCTAAAGTTTTAATTTCGAGTTTGATATAATATAATATTTAATAGGGAACACATCTATATCAAAGAACTTCATATTCAAATTTTAAGATAAGAAGTCTCAATTCCGAATCTTGATATAATATAATATTTAATAAAAATATACATGTATATTAAGGGATTTCATGTTCAACTCAAAAATGATTAAGAATTAAGATAAACTAAATTATGATATTATGATACACAAATAAATATCAAGTCTAATCAAAATTTAAAAAATCACTCAAAATTATATGAAAATATGAATTTCTTATATTTACAATCAAGTAGATTAAATATAGTAAAAAAAATTCAATCAATAGATAAAATTAAATTTTAAATTCTTGGTATAAAGAATAAAATTATTTGTTAATCAGAATTCTTAATTTCGAGTTCCATAACATATTTGATAGGGAGCACTTGTGTAGTGATGGATTTCATATTTAACTCAAAGAATTAAAGATATTTAAACCTCCATTGCAGCCTTTCTTTGTTTGGTCTAAAAGAGTACTTATTTGACTTCTAAATTGAAACCTCTACAGGGATTTGAATAGTTTGTATAAATCTACTGATTCTGTTTTTTGATTTCTTTGCCAAGAATCTATTTGAAGTATAATGGCTTCAGCTTCTCCTTCTCAAGCTAGTCTCCTACTTCAGAAACAACTCAAAGGTATGGTTTTTTTTTATTCTTACTCATAGTATATTGTTGTTGTTTCTTTGATTTGAGTATAAAGATCCTTGCTTTTTCACTTTTTGTGTGTTGATATTCATTCTATGAACTGTTTGCTTCATTGGGTGTTCTTGATTTGTGTTGTTTCCTTTAATTTGAATGTAAAGATCCATGCTTTTTTGCTTTTTGTGTGCTGATATTCATTCTATGAACTGTTTGCTTCATTGGGTGTTCTTGATTTGTGTTGTTTCCTTTAATTTGAATGTAAAGATCCATCCTTTTTTGCTTTTCTTGTATTAATGTTCAATCTATGGAGTTTTTGCTTTTTTTAATGTTTCCTTTAATTTGAATGTAAAGATCCTTTCTTTTTTTACTTTTTGTGTATGCATATACAATCTATGGACTGTTGGTTTAGTTGGGTGTTCTTGATTTTTGTTGTTTCCTTTAATTTGAATGTAAAGATCCATGCTTTTTTGCTTTTTCTTGTATGCATATTTAGTCTATGGAATGTTTGCTTGTTTTGGGGGCTCTTGAATTTTTGTTGTTTCCTTTGATATGAATGTAAAGATCCTTTCTTTTTCAGTTTTTGTGTATGCATATTCAATCTATGGACTGTTTGCTTAATTGGGTGTTCTTGATATTTGTTGTTTTCTTTCATTTGAATGTAAAAAAGATCCTTGCTTTATTACTTCTCCTTGTATTCATATGCACTATAGCTTGATTGGGTGTTCTTGGTTTTCGTTGTTTCCTTTAATCTGAATGTAAGGATCCTTGCTTTTCACTTCTTCTGTACTCATAGGGAACGATCCATACTAGATCTGACAAACTGCCCGTCCTGCCTCCTCTACGTTCGTGATAGCTCATCTTTATATTCTATGATCTGTTTGCTTAATTGGGTGTTCTTGATTTTTGTTGTTTCCTTTAATTTTGAATGTAAAGATCCTTGCTTTTTCTAGTCATATTCATTTTGTGGACTCTGCGCTTAATTGGGTGTTGTTAAAGTTTGTTGTTTTCTTTAATTTAAATGTAAAGATCCTTGTTTTTTCCACATTCAGATCTCTGTAAAAAACCAGTTGATGGATTTTCAGCTGGTTTGGTTGATGAAAGCAACTTATTCGAATGGAGTGTCACCATTATTGGACCGCCGGAAACTTTATAGTGAGTCTTTACTTGTATTCGTTTAAAGAATTTTTTTCTCTTTTGATTTGATGTTGAAGTTCTTTCCGTTTTTCAATTTTGGGTGGTTGTTGACGTGCTTTTGTCCTTGATTTGATTTACGCTCTATTGAATAAATTTGCGTTTTCTTATATGTTTATGAAAATTTGGTGCGTGTGATCCATGCAGTAGGCTATAGTGTTTTTATGTTGCTCGGTTCTGGAGCTTTGAATTACTAATGAGCTTATGAGTAGATACATTCTTTTATCTGGTATTATTTAGAAACTTATATAGTATGATGATAAAATGAAATGAGCTTAAACGAAGAAGTGTGGATTCATAAGCCAACCTTGACTTGTTTGGGATTGAGGTGTAGTTTTTTCGTTGCTGTTGTTGTAATGTATAGAACCCTGCACCCAACTTTTCCTAGGGTGAACTCTCTATCGACTGTGTTTCTCTTATAAATCTGTACTCTCCGTAGTCTCAAACTAATCTATGAAGTTCTTTGTCGTACTAGGTGCCACTAACATTGCACATTACTGTCTCTGGTTTTTAATCATATACATCAACTTTTTTCCCGTCAAAAGTTTCCGTTCACCTTTTATTACTCTTTCATCTATGTTTGATGTAACTCTTATGGTTCATCTCATCCATTATTGCTATTTACTAAGTAACTGAAAGAAGCATCCTTACACAGGTGAGTAGATATAGAATACCTAGGGGCACGAAACTCCTTGACTCTGTCCAAGGAACTTGGCAGAATAGCCTCCTAACTTCAAGAGAAGGGATGCCTCCTCAGAAAGGGGGTGGGAGTGACCAAGCCCGACTGTTTACTACTGAATCTATTGCTCATTCTTGGTTGACTTAGCAACTTGACAATTGAAATACGTATTTCCTTTTAGGTAGTTTTTGTTGTATAAGTTGATGACTCTTGTTAAGACTAGATATTTCGTCATTTCCAATGTTTACTTATGCTATACGTTGAGTCGGGAAAAACTCCTAACCATGTGTGAGTGTTGCAAGTGCAGTGACGGGGGTTTCTTTAATGCTATCATGAGCTTTCCTCAAAATTATCCCAACAGTCCGCCAACTGTTAAATTTACCTCGGAGATTTGGCATCCTAATGGTACGTAAATGTCATCTACATTTCGGAGAACTAGTGAAGTGATTGATCTTTTGTACCATCGTCTCATTAATTTTCGTTCTATCGTGAAATTCTGGTTTTGTATACAGTTTACTCTGATGGAAAGGTTTGCATCTCAATCCTTCATCCCCCTGGTGATGATCCAAATGGCTATGAGCTTGCTAGTGAGCGTTGGTCTCCAGTCCATACGGTATGTAAATCTGTTTTCGTCTTCTTTCCTATGAATATTCATAAAATGGATGTTCACGTTTTCTTTTCCTTTTTATTGGTAAATTAAATGTTCCCATTTCCTTTGGTAAAATGGTTATGGTGTTGGTTTTCACCCGATCCAAACAATTCATAAATTAGGCTATCTATATGAGCTTGTGGTGATCCCTCTTTTAAATGGTTGTGTTTTTATGTGTCAAATTATAAAAGAGAGCCGTGGTAACGATCCAGGCGTTATTTTGATGAATAAAACTTACCTTAGGGAAGTGGTTCAGGTAGCTCAGCTGGCTAGAGCGAAGGACTGAAAATCCTCGTGTTAGTGGTTCAAATCGATGTAATTCATGACCTTTGACAACTATTACCTTTTATGTATCTATCCTTTACATTCACCGTTCCAAATCTTGATCGAGAAAACGTCCTTGTTTGTACTTCTCTTTACTTTCGAGATTGGGATGGTGTTCCCTTTTGTGATTGTTCGACTGAAGTTCATTTGTCGTATTTTTCCTTCTGCACTCGACATCTCGATTATCAAATTTGACTGGTTGTATGATATGCAGGTGGAGAGCATAATGTTGAGCATCATATCAATGCTTTCAAGTCCTAATGATGAGTCCCCTGCTAATGTCGAAGCAGCTGTAAGTAATCCAATTTATCGACTTTTTTTCACTTATTCCCTTTGAATTGGGGTGCATTGCGTCCTCCTGGTGTCGGGGTAGGGTAGACACTATATGTAAGTAATCCAATTTATCGACTTTTACAATGTAATTTATGGATAGTGCTCGTGCCATCGCGATTAGAGTGTTCAAACTAATATCAGTAGAGACGACCATGGCCAGCATGTGCCCGTTATTTAGTTCTTCTTCTTTTGTTCCAACGCCTTTTTCACGTTTCTTTTTTTTTTCTGGCACATTGCAGAAGGAATGGAGAGACAATAGAGATGAATTCAAAAAAAAGGTTAGTCGTTGTGTAAGACGGTCTCAAGAAATGATGTAAAACAAACTTCTTTCGCGTCATCAGCTGCTGATCATCGATACAAATGTAGAATCGCTGTCAAGGTCATACCTTTCTGTATCATTACGCCTTTTCGTCTTGCAAGTTCAATCGTCGTTTACATTATTTTTTGGGTTAAAACTTTAGTTTTTGAGGTTCTTGCCATTTAAGTGAGATTGTACATCTCAGAAATGAGCTAAATGAATCTTTTCTTCTTCTTATTAGAGAACTGATTATTTGTTTCATGAAAAATTTGTCTTTGTTACAATGTTTATTCTTCTTCTTGATTGCTTTAGATTGTTTTCCCTCGAGCCGAGGGCGTATCGGAAACAGTCTCTCTACCTCTGCTGTAGAGATAAGGTTTGTGTATACTCTATCCTTCCGAGACCTCGTTTTGATGGGATTACACCGAGTATGTTGTTGAAAATTTGTCTTGTTAGTAAAGGGTTTCCCATGGGAAACTCGTCTCCAACATTACACTGGATATGTTGTTGTTAGTCTGCGACTCTAATTTTGTGTATCCGGAAAAAGTCTCTCTACCTTCACAAGGTAAGGGTAAGACTACATATTACACTACCCTTTTCAGGCATCGCTCGTGCATTTACAGTGAATATGTTGTTACTATGCAAGTCAATACATAAAATAACAAAAAATGGAAAGAATTTTCGACATGAACAAGAGGTCGTTGCTCAGATGTTAGAAAACAACTCGATTTTCATTTTTAGTAGTGTCTAGCTAGATTCTTATATATTAGTTTGATATGAGGATATTCTCAATTTTGAAATAGAAATTATAATAGATTCTCGTGATTCGATTTTCACGGACCATCTTTTTTTTTTATACCCTAATATAATTGATCATTTTTTATTTGTCAATATATGTCATGCTAAACAAACAAATAATAATGATCTCTTTTTTTTTCTAAATAAAAAATTTAACATCAACTAATTATTAATTTTTTTAAAAAATAAAAAATTGTCTTTTCAAGTATTAAAAATCATACCTTTTTGCTTGGAAATTGGAAGACTTGACTGACTTTTATTATTTTTTTTATTTGACAATTTAATAGTTTAGTCAATGAATTATTTTTTTCATATTCTTTAAATTCTCTCTATTCACAATTACCAAATTTAAGGGGCTTTTTTCAAATAGAAAAAGAAATAAGTATTCTAAAAAATTCATTAAATGCCAAAATAAAAATAAGAAACGATAAATGTAAGTAATTTAGCTAGTGAGTCTTTATCTGATATCTACTACCTATATTATAATCTCAATTAATTTAAATTTGTGTTACGTAATTAAAATAGTAATAAAGTATTATAATTGAAAGGCAGAAACATTATTATTATTATATATAGAAAAAGGGAAAAGATAAACGCAATTATTATATAACCATTTTAGATGGTAATCTCAAAATATGAAAGGAGCGTCTAACAACTTTAATTTTAAAGAAAACCACCAAATATTATAAATTTACTATCCAATCAACAAATCAGAGATCTCGAGTTTATTTTTCACCTATTTGCTTTAAAAGTAGAATATTTTGACACTAATTTAAATTATCCAGATCTCAAAATAAATATTTCCTCTAGCTCATTACGAAAATTATTACTATTTGAAAAGTCAAATGTTTTTTCATGCAATTACTCATAATTTTTCTTTAACATCTTTTTAAATATTTTGAATCATTTAGTATATATAGCTTTCGAATAAGTAACATTATACATTAATTCATAAACGTAATGACGCGTTTCAACTTTCGTACTCTATCCCCTTGAGCATATATTAAAATAGAAGTACTAAATATCACGCGAGATTTACGAGGATATATATTTATACTTTCTTGTATCAAATATCTATATCAATATAATATAAATATCTGATATGAATAAATTTTATCGAATATAAACGACTTTAAACAAATATAGTCAAATGAAAAAGAGTACATAAAGAAGAAAGAAAGAAGCACGAAAAGTACGCTTATAACCCCACTTGTTCCCATTCGTTTCTACCTAATATTGAACTGTCTTTTTCTATGCTTTCTTTTAGTTTAAATATTCGAATTTTATTGATTTGATTAATTTTAATTAAATTAAGTAAATAAAATTATTGTAGGTTATTTAATTTTTAAGGCTCGGACTTTTCTAGAGGGGTACGTCAAACAACGTAGTAATAGAATACGAAGGCGATACGTGAAGATCATGATAAAGTTAATATCATATAAATCGATGAGACATATATCAAATATTACATATTTCTTTGAAATTAGCTATGCCTTCTCATTTTTATTTTTTTTCATAATAATTTATCGTTCAAAATTTACTAATTCAATTAAATTAAAAATTAAAATTTTCATTCTCTCGATCCAAATCCAATCCAATCATTTCACTATATTTTTTATGGCAAAAGTAATTTAATTCAAATATAACATACATTAAATTCGGGTATAACAATCCTAATCGTGTTTCGTTATTCTTAATTAAATAGTTCGAGTGTGAGTTCGAGTTAGAAAATTTTTTAATTGTCAACATTTTTTGTAAAAATAAATCCTTACAATACTCAAGCTCAAATTAGTCGAGCTTCAATGTATATTTATAATGCTTATATCGAAATTAATAATGAGTGTTTACTACGTAAATTTAAATTAATCGAGCTCCGATCGACAAATTATATGTTCTCTTGCTCCATTTTATCATTTATCCTTTGTCATGAGAATCATGCCATGTCTCGTGACTTCAAATCCCCAAACAGAAAAAAAATCTCTTCACACATGAAATCAAAATTTTCAGAAAATTAGTAATAAAATTCACTCAAGTTTAATTTCTCTATGAATTTCTTCATCTCCGTCTGAATTTCTCGCCGGGAAAAATGTTGAGGTCGCCGCAGGAACCGAACCGGAACGGCGGTATTAGAACACCGTCTCCCCGGTCGAGAAATCAATCTCAGTTTCACTCAACCGTTTCCGTTCAAAAAAACCGGCGGTTCAATATTTTGATACTCATTTTCCGGTTCGCCGCCTTCTGCTTCTCACTCGCCTCTGCAATTTTCATGTTCGCTAACTCTCACGGCGGTGGCTCTGATTCCGATTCCGATTTTCTTCGGTGGTACCACTTCGATGCGTTCAGGTACTACTACTATTAGCTCTTTCTATTTTTTTTTAAGTATCAAATTGAACTAAATTAAACATATTTGCAAAATTCAATTAGCTGATAAAACTACCTTAATTGAGAATTTTAGATGAAATTTCTTCGATTCCTTCTTCTCCCTTCACCTATCTTATCTCGACGAGGATGAGTCAAGCATGATTAACAAATTTCAAAGGATAAGAAGTTTTTATAGCTTATATATACGATTGTATATATATTATATATTTATCGATTACTATAAGTTTATTAAATTAAATTATTTAAGTTGATTCTTATAAAACATAGCTCAAGTTGCATAGTCGAAAAGATAAATTTATGGGATCGTAAGTTATAGCAGATAATACATATCAATAGATTCGGATCGTGATGATTTTAATTATGAATATACAATCAATTACGTCTTAATTTCAACCGATTAGATCGATAATTTTTTTTTGAAGTCTATAATGAGATTTTATTTTTGGATAGATTTGTGGCTATTGCAGCTGCGATTGTAGCGTTGTATTCACTATTCGAAATTGGAGCTTCGGTTTGGGAAATATCAAGAGGCACCACTGTTCTTCCTGAAATTGTACAAGTTTGGTTCGATTTCGGTCACGATCAGGTTCGATAGAATTCAATAATTTAAGTTCAAATCGTGTATTTATTTTTATTACAGAATATGTACAAGTTAATTTAGAATCTAATAACTTTCAAGTCTAACGCACCCTGATTTAAGTTTTTTGTGAAATGAGTCGATTACGTTTGTATTTCGGTAAGCTACATGGAGAGGCGGAGGCAGAGGCAGAATTTTCAACAAAGGGGTTCAAAATTTGTAGAAATAGACGCATGAAAATGGCCGAAGATGGTTCGATTTATTATATATACATATAAAATTATTTTAACTATGTTTAGATCATATAATTTTCGCCGTCGGATGAACCCCCTTCTTATAAGGTGGTTCCGCCCCTGGCTACATGAATCACACCTCCTCGTAGTTTTCTTTCACGAATTCTATGTGAACATGAAATGATTTGTACGGAATGTTGGAGACATAGTGTGAATCACACCTCCTCGTAGTTTTCTTTACGAATTCTATGTGAACGTGAAAATGATTTATACGGAATATCGGAGACGTGGTGTAAAAAAATAGACGTTATTTTGTTGTGTAGGTTTTTGCATACATGTTGTTATCGGCAGATTCGGCGGGAACGGCTTTAGCTCGGACGTTAAAGGATAGGGACACGTGTACGGCTAATAATGCATTTTGTGTTCAATCAGATATCTCCGTGGCCTTAGGATTCGCCGGGTTTATGTTCTTGAGTTTTTCTTCTTTATTATCGGGTTTTCGGGTTGTATGTTTCCTACTTAACGGGTCTCGTTTTCATATGTAATATTTATTCATAACTATGTTGTAAACTTTACTCATAAATTTTTATTATAGTCTCGTGTCTGACTAAGCATATTAAATCTTTAAAATATATTACTATAATTCTTTTTTTTTTAGTTATATATCGAATTATCAACTTTTACATAACTAATTATTCAATAATTGAGGATAATGTAATCTTTTATGAATAGTGTAAACATGATATAGTTTCTATAGTTGCTTTGTATTTTGTTATTATGTTATCGTATTTTTCTGTCTTGAAAAATTCTCTTTTGAGTTTACTTCGCAAAGGTTGGATATAGTCTATGTATAATTTATCTTCTTCTGACTCCATTTATTGGATTATACAATATTATGAGGTTTAATAATTGAAACACCGCGAAATGCTAATATCTATATTGTGAAACTATTATCTTAAATATGAATTTTGAACGATGAAATGTTATATTGAGATGATAAATATTTTTTTTATTTATAGCTGAAGGTTTCAAATACGAATCATAATAATATAATTATCTCTAATAAAAAGTGTTTTATTCTTGTAATCAGACGTTATCGTATGAATTTAAATTAATCGAATCAAATCGTTCTAGCGAGTTTCTTTTTACTCAATGAGATAATGATGTTTAGCTTCATGGTTACGTTAGATAGCAATGATATGCTATATGATACTTTGAATTTGTTCGATTTTATCGAATATATACATTGAACTTAGTTGAACTTTTTTTATAAAATAAAAATTTAGCTAAACATTGAATGATTTATTCTTAGTTGATTTGGTCCCATTTTAGCAAAAATATCTTGGCATATCTTGCACTTTTTTTATTTTTCGTTTTTCTTTAGAAAAAAAAATCAATTCACTTTTTTATTCTCAATAAACTACTTTAAAAAAAATGAAAAATTATATGTAGAGCTAATATAATAGTGAACCAAATCAAGCGTAATAGCATATTATAAATTTATAAATTCATATATCTAAGTAAATTAATCCTTTCTTTAGGACAATTTCTTTAATATTAAATAATCAAAGCATAATTTATGGCCCTACAAGCTTTCTATTTATAGCCAAACAAATACTATTCTGAAATTCCTTTTATCTTTAATATAATGAAAGCATTTTAATTAATTTGAGATAAATGAAGTGAAAATCTTCAAAGGAACACTCTAGAAATGAATGAAATTCGTTAATTATTAATATAATATATAATATATCGAATTTAAGCTTAAAAATGAGAGTTTTTAATAAGAAATGACTTTTTTTTTTAAAACAGTGAAAAGATTACCATAGACCACCAATATTTATACGTAAAAAACACTTTAAAGAATTATAATTTAAATATTGATCATTCTAAGTATAAAATTCAGAAAGAAAATAAATAACTAGTTACATATTTTCTAAACTAAACTAGTTCACTTCCTAACTTTCCTAAAGCTTTTTACTTGTTTTATTCTTTCACTAAAATATAAATCTGAATTAATTAATTCAAAAGGAGTTTTATATTAAAAAAAAGCAAAATATTTCATGTTAGATATTTTAAAATAACACTTGTCAAAGCAAAATAGATCAAGCATCAAGTGACTCACTCGTACTCGATAACAACTTCTCTCAAAAATTTAAATATTTTGCCAAAAATTAGTGTAACACGTAAAAATCAACCTTATTATTTCTTTGGGGCACGTTAAGTCTAAAGTGAAAAAGTAAAAGTAAAAGAGGAAAGTAGTTATATTACAATTATCGTGAGTTTTGGTAGGATAATTAAGATTCCTATATTTTTAATTAAATTTTCGAATTTAAATTTTGAACATGGGAAAAAAATTAGGAAAAACTACTTAATTGCATGAACATTACTGACATGTATACTAATCTACTTTATGATTTGAAATAATTATACGTTATTTTACTAATTAATAACTTCGTATGATATTTCAAGTCATATACATTATGATATATGAGAGAAGCGAATGAGATAAGTGAAAGACGAACGTGAAAGTCAACATGTATCTTTGACATAAGATACATTTGGATAGATATACGTAAGAAGAGACACAATCGAGAGAGGAAAAGGGAGAAGAGACGAGCAAGAGCGTCAATGTATCACAAATACATGTAAATCATGTCGAAATAAAGTGTATTTGAAATAAATTATATTTAATTTGACCGCATATATCGAAGATACATATATCTAACAAATTAAATTTAATACAAAAGGCAATTTGGTAAACTAAAAAAATATACTAACATATGATGCAATTGGTAAATCGGGATTAATCGAATTTCAATACGAATACCAAACACGTGATCTAGCAGGGCCCGACGTGTCAACGTGGCAACCCAAATCCAATAGAAAAAACTAAAACGTGATTCAGTATCAGGTGGGACCCAATATCTGTATCTTCTAGGGGAAACCAGACGACGATAGGAGAGTGAAGATCACGCGCCATTTACCCAAGCAAAGTATAAACCTTCCTTCACGGTCAACCTCCGCCGAACTCCGCCATATTCTTCCCGTCGTCAGCGACTTCTCCCTGAATATTAACACTCAACCTAAGTTTCCGGTGAACAGTCGCCGTTAATTCTACCGGGTAATATATACGGTACGAAATCCGATTTTGTTTTCAGGTAATTGACTGAACATCCACATGTTAATCAAAAGAGAAAATATGTAGTAATTAATGTGATATTAATTGATGTGTTCGTCTCTCCTGTTCTCATTTGCTCGGTCTGTTTTAAATGATTATGGTTTCATTTTTAGTCGGTTTAGCTGCATAATTTGTGAATCCTTGTTGAGAAATTCGCTTGCAATTATAGTGATTATTGAATATAGGACGAAGAAGAAATTCGCGACTCAATTGATTTAGCTAGTTTTTGCTCGTAGATTTTGGGAGTAGTTTTTGAAAATTCAACTTCAAATATCTGTTTTAGATGATTATGGTTTCATTTTTAGTCGGTTTAGCTGCATAATATGTGAATCCTTGTAGAGAAATTTTCGTGCAATTATAGTGATTATAGAATATAGGAAGAAGAAATTCGAGAGTAAATTGATTTAGCTAGCTTTTGGGAGTAGTTTTTGTAAATTTTAACTTCAAAATATCTGTTTTAGATGATTATGGTTTCATTTGTAGGCATTTAAGCTGCATAATTTGTGATACCTTTTAACGAAATTTGCTTGCAAGCAAAGTGAGTGGTGAATATTAGAAGAAATTCATGACTAAATAGATCTCGCTAGCACTTGACCATAGATTTTGGGAGTAGTTTCTAAAAATCTAACGTCGAATATCTGTTCTAGATGATTATGGTTTTATTTTTAGGTGTTTAAGCTGTATAATTTGTGAATCCTTGTAGAGAGATTCTCTTGCCATTATAGTGATTGGTGAGTATTAGAAGAAATTCGTGACTAAATAGATTTAGCTAGCTTTTGCTCGTAGATTTTGGGAGTAGTTTTTGAAAATTTAACTTAAAATATTTGTTTTAGATGATTATGGTTTCATTTTTGGGCGTTTTAGCTGCATAATTCGTGAATCCTTGTAGAGAAATTTGCTTGCAATCACAGTGATTGGTGAATATTAGAGTAATTTCGTGACTGAATAGATTTAGCTAGCGATTTCCCATTGATTTTGGGAGTAGTTTTTGAGAAGTTAAAAAGATTTTTGGGACTTTCACTAACAAAACTTATATCTTTTCCAAGTAAATTGCATGTCCAAGCACAATTTCAAAAACTCAAATTTTGAAGTTCCAAATTTTATCTTAAAATATATGGCCAAACAGGAGCTTAATTTAGAAATTATGAGTTCATTGTCATCCATAAAGATACCATAACTAATCCTGATTATTGCTAAATTTTGTTTTATATTGGCAGTTTCTTCATAGCATCGTCATACTTAGCAAGTTTATAAAATCTGGTTAATATTCATTCGGTGGTGGTTTTGTTATGTCTGCCTGATATATATGAATTGATTACACAATAATCCAATAGGTGGGTGGGAAAAATGGTCTATGTTCTAATTTTCCACGATTTTTTTCTTTTGTTGATGCAAAGCTGTGACTGAGATTTATGAGGTCATCAATATGGGTGACTTACCATGTCCACCATATTCTAACAAAAGATTGGAGGCGCGGATGATTAGCAAGGAAAAGCTACCGAAGATTTGTTTAGTTGCCTCTGCTACAAAGCACTTCTCAGCAAAGACTTTGAAATGTATTACTAAAGTGAAACAGAGTGTACAGACTAGTGGAACTGCTGGTGATGTTGTCATATTCTTGGCTACCACTGCTGTTTTAGAGGTTGTACGAAGGCTGAGCAAAGCTAGATGTCCTTTTATTTGGCACGGTTTGCAGGCACTGCAAGCTTTATGTTATCCACCGTTTAAGTGGGTCCAAAAGTGGGTTCCTTTGGAGCCATTGGTCAGACAATTGCAGGTGGGTTTCTGTTCATCTTTTAGTGCATATAATTCTTGCAATTCTGGGAATACTTGCATTCACATTTTGAATTTGTTATGTTCTACTGTGAATTTTTGCCAGCTATTATTCCTTGTATTTGGATGTTACCAATTCATCTTCAATCTGCTGTATGATTGCACATCTGGTTATCTGGAAGTGTTCTTCTGGTGCTTGTCTGCTTGACAACATTAGTGAAAAGAACCAATATCTTTTGTTTTTCAATAAATTATGTGAGGATTGTGACATTTGCGTTGCCTATGTATCTTTTCTTTTCTACTTATGTTTCTGAAGATTAAAAGGAGAAACCCATGTGTGTTTTACATTCAATATATGATGTCATTATGTTAAACGTTTCTCATGAGTTGAAAGTGCTGGCAGAAGGTTTTGGACTCATTTTAAGCATGTTCATAACCACCTTTGTCACAATAAAGCAAACAACATTTGTGATGCAGATATTTTTTCTTGAGTGTAATGTTGACTTTTTCCCATATGGCTGTAAATCCTTTTACATGAGAGATCCAGGTTCTGTTTTTTGGCCCAAATATTTCTCTTTTATTTGGCTATTTTTGTTGGTTACTGTTTTCATATTTTAGAGAGCACCTCTTGTTTGATTTAGTGCATAGAAATATAATCTCTTCTGGCACTTGGCCTTCCTTACAATTGTATGTTATCACTGCTCATTTAAGTCACCTCAATTGTTGGATTGTAGAAGCGGTCTTGAAGGGCTTTAATACAAGGAATATTCTATAATCACAATTCATAGCAGATGAACTTCTTTTTGTTTGGAGAGATGGTATATGTTTTATTGCTGCAGCAGTTCATAGAAGATAAATTGTTGACAGCCAAGACTACTTTAGTTGGTTTGTTATTAGATCTAGCATGCTTAACTTAATTTTCTACACTGCTGTTTAATCTGCCTAACTTAATTTTCGACACTGTTGTTTTTTCTTTTCGATTCTTTTCCTTTCAAATCAATTGGTGTATCTATTTTAATGACTATGCTTATTTTGGTAGAAATTGTCTAGGCCAATGCTATTGCTCTCAATTGCAACAGTTTTCTCCGATCAGTCATCATCTACAGGAGAAACGACACCGAACGACTTTCATCATTCTCAAGCATATCCACAAGCAAGGTAGGTGTATCATTCGAAGTATATTTTCTTTGGAAGTTTCTCACGTCCTGGACTACAGCAGCTGTCTAATGGCTAAATGATTTAGTAATAGAAGAGTTTATAATCATGTCAAGTTCAGATGCTTGTATTTTGGCTTCTCTTTATATTTTTTGGTGTATGCAATGATTATGATACACAAGTCATTAACTTCTTAAGCTTGTAGTTGTTTAACCACAAAAACAGAGAAAATAAATTATTAGGATTTATGAAATCAAAGCCACAATAAGAATGAGGAACACTCCTTTCGGGGTGGCTCAGATTGTTCAGCTTGGGACTTCCATAATGGAGATCTCACGTTCGAAACCCCTTTAGCTTGTGCCAGCCAGGGGGTTGACCTTCTGGGTCGAACTCATCTTCGGGGTTGCCTAGTGCGGCTTACCTCTCCCGTGTGGTTTGCTATTGCACAGAGGTGGGGTTTACCCTGTGCTCACCCGAAGGGTAGCGGTGGCTGTTGGTTCCCTTGTCATAAAGAAAATGAGGATTACGATCTTAGCTAGTCCTACACTGGAACCTAATTCTTTTATTGTTCAATTTTGTTGTGATGTTTGGAAACTGTAATAAATATGAATTTCCCAACAATAATCTTGTGAAACTTTGTGAAAAACAAACAACAATGACAACACGAAAGAAGAATCATTCATGAGATTCAACAGAAATTATCATTTTTTATTTTTCTTGGGCTGTTCTCAAATTCAAAATTGTTATTTAGCTTTTATTGTAATTACATTGAAACATATTGCTAACAACAACAACAATAAATTGAAAGATAGGGGGCCTAGCAATTACACTTGTGTGATCACTTTCTTTATGCTTAGGGGGATCATGTTTTCTTCGTGAAATTGATTTTCATTATTTCTGTATGAAAATTGTGCTCTCCAGGTTGTTATTAAGGTTATTAGTTTTAATGTATGCTTCATGGTTTTCCTTACAGATCTCATGATGAAGTACAGGATGATGGTTATCCTCAAAGATGGTTGCTAGAACTCCATAAGGAACTGAGGGAGGAAAGTATTAGTGTACCTGAGAGGTGAGATGACCTCCTTCACTGTTGTCAGTCTCAATGCTAGACTAGTGGTACTGGAAAAAATATGTTTCTTTGACGTGCCATATTTTCATTCTAGTATGTTTTATTTAATGATGCTTTCCGGAAAAAAAGTAAGAACACAAGAAAAGAGAGACTTGAAAATAATGAAGCTTGCTAAGTCAGACTTCCTTATTATTTAGTGTGTCCTCTTTGATTCTGTATTTTTTCTTTTCTACTGGCTTTGATATGCATTACTTGAGCCAAGAGTCTTCTGGGAATGGCCTCTCTACCTCCACGAGGTAGGGGGAAAGTCTGCATACACTCTACACTCCCCCAACTCCACCTGTGGGATTACACTGGGTATGTTGTTGCTAAGTCAGACTTCCATTCATCTACAAACTTAGTTGCTCTTTGATGCATTACACAAGCATTCTTTTCATAACAATTTCAATTTCTATTTGACTAATTTGTCAGTGATACTAACATGTTAAATTGGACAGGTTGAATGATGAAGAGCTCCGTCAATTCTATGCTGCTGCAAATGGTGATTTTGCTAGGCTGCTTTCATCAGTTAAGAAAACCATTAAATGGCGGCAGAATTACACGTTTCTTTCACCAGAAGAACTTAAGGCTTGGTCTCCTTTCATTTTTTGGCACGGCCACGATGCCAATCAACGGCCTTGCCTCATCATTCGCCTTGGACTTGCTTGCTCCAACCTGAGATCGAATGGCAAATCTCTCTTGATAAAAGCAGTTGGTATGCAAATCTTTCTTGATTAGTTTATATATCAGTGCAACTGGAATACATGTAAAGACTGTAACTGGTGACTCAATGATATCATTGCAAGTTTTAATACGAGTTAAGTATGCTATAAGAGGCTGAGTCAAGTTCTTCAGGATAGAATAGTATAATCTGCGCAAGTGCATGTCATAACTCAGGTTTAGAGTTGTCGTGGAAAATTTAACGTGTACCCTTCGTGAATCAATCCTCTTTGCTGCCGATATGCAATTGTTACAGAAAATTTGAACAATTTTCTGTTAATTGAACTGGGTTGGCCTGGATAGACCTCTTTGTTCTATGCCAATATCTGAGAAACCTGAATATGCTTAGTGAACTTGGGAATTAGGGTCTGGGCTAATGGCTATCACTGGGATAACCAATCCTGAGTTTTAATTCTTTTGCTAGTTTCATGGTATCCAAGTAAAATCTGCTTCAATGGAAATTTCATTGCAGAATTTTCTGTTAAGCAGCTCTGTTGCTCTTCGAATAATTTGTCAAATTTGCATGGCATGAAATCACTGATATTTTCTGCTCTGCTATTTGGATTTCATACCCAGACCCCAATTGTGGGATTTCACTGGGTATGTTATTGTTGTTGTATTGCCAGTCATTTGGTCTCAGTTTTTCATGTAGACTTCTTCAGTTTGCATGCTGATTTTGGATAGAATGCTTATTGAGGTTTTGATTCCACAGTTTCGCAGATTGAGCACGGTATTCTGAGAATGGTCAATGTGGAACACCCTCAAATAACTGTCTTGATGGACTGCGAAGGACTCTCTCCCTTTGGTTTTCCCATACACATGATGAGATCTTGTGCTATGCTCTTGCAGGATCATTATCCTAATCGTCTTAGCTCTTTGATTATAGTTCGGCTCCCTCAAGTTGCCCAAATAATAATGCAAACTTTCTTTCAGGTAACTCCATCATTGATGCATTTAAAGATTTCACCCCCACCCCAAGAAAAAGAAAAAAAGAAACCAGCAACTCCTGAGCACTTTCCTTACAGGTGTTAAAAATGTCTTATTAATTTACTTGCCATTGGGATAAAAAATTTAAGAGAAGGCTGTGTGGGCTGATGTGGCTGGTATTTGTGGTGGCAGTAATGTATCTTCTAAGTAAGGGATGTCTGACCTGAAATTTTCGTGAAAGGCTTTTGAATTTTTTTAAAAGAATCTGTTATTGTTGGTGTTGTTGGTTTAGAGGATGAGTCACATAAATCCACAAGTTGCTTGATTTTGACTTCTGATAATCAAATAATTGTGAATTGGTTTTGATTACTTCTGCTGACTGGGGGAGGCTTTCCTCTATTTGTGGGGATCAAAATGAAGAAATCCTATCCTATGTAGTCATCACTTCAGTAAGATTTTACTAACCATCCATAGCTCTGATAGACACAAAAGGACGCCACCCCCCCCCCCACACACACACACACAGACGAGCTACTTTCTTTTTGTTTATTTTCATGTCATATGTTTTTTTTGAAAAAACTCACAGTTCTCCCTTCTAGCAAATCTGTTTTTGCTTTCCCATAAAGAATTGGGTTACTTATACGTATAGTTTGTGGGGTAGTATTTTGTGAACCCGGTAAGGGTATTTGGGAATCCAAAATTCAATTGTTCATTTGTCCGTTACATAATCCTCTATGGTAAACACACAATACTCTCTCGACTACATAATCCTCTCTTACAGTCCAACACAAAGGGAGGTTTATCCCATCTTATCTCATTTTCATTTCAAATGGCCAGTCAAGACTTCTGCTTGTTGGTGTATCGCCCAGATTATTATCTCATGGTTTGGATTTTGATTGGTTATAATGGATTAATATGTAACTCTCCAGGCTCTAATTGAGCTAAATCATAACTACGAATTATAGTAGGGGACTGGAAATTTTGTTTGCATAATTTCATTGATTTTTATGTATGGCTGCATTACTATTTACATCAAACTAACATTGGTGCTTGCAGGTGCTTAAACCAGCCACACGTCAAAAAGTGAGAATTATTGGGAGAAACCATCTAGAGTTTCTATCCAATCACCTCGATTCAATACCTCCGTTTCTCGGTGGAAACTGCTCATGTTCAAAATGCTCAGACCAGACCGATGCAGAAAGTGAATCCGATGAAGCTACAAGGACAGAACGAACACCTGATCAAGCGAGCAGACCTGAAACACCTGATCATACGAGTGAATCCAATGAGGTCACTCCGACAGAACCAGCCGCTGATCAAGTGAAAGATAGCCCTGAGTTTAATCATCACAACGTCTCCAACACGAGTGTCTACAGAGAAGAACTGATAAAGACCATATTCATCGGTATACTTATGGTGTGGGTATTCATTGCTGTGATTGTGGCTATGGATTATCCAGAAAGATGGCCTCTTTTGCGCTCGACTTAGATAATAAGATTTGTGCTTCCTATGCAGAATCACAAAATCTGCACTCTCACAAGCAATAGATTTCTTCTTTAGTTCATTTTTAGTTAGACTTTGGCATACATCATATAATACTAGTATTTTCGTAGAGGATTTACATACTTGTTAATGTGTACTTGTTAGTTTGTGGATTAAAAATGATAAAGTTCACAAAATAATGGTAGAATGTGGCTGCTGGGATTCGAGCCCAGGTCTCCACGGCCACAACGTGGAATTCTTACCACTAAACTACAGCCACAAGATGTCTTAATAGGGTTAATTAAGCGTATTTTTATGTTTGATGTGGAACATATTTAAACTGTACTAAAAAGCTTATAGCCGCTGTGTATTTATATGATTTTTGTACTCTTATATCAAATTTAATAATAGGATTTATATTTCGATTTTTTAATGATTAATATTGTTTTTTTTTCTGTATAAAGTGAAATGCATATTATATTATAGAAAATGATCAATCGAAATTTTCATTCCTCCTTGTAGTATTAAGAATTAGAAATGCTTCCCTTCTAAGATAAGAGCTGATAAAGGAATTTCATTAATCATTAGTATTCTGATTGTTGGAACAACTCGATGAATTTACTAAATCATTTTTTTTAATAAGGTTTTTAATCACTTATTTTAGCATTTTTACACCCTATATTATCTTTTAGTAATTAACCATCTTTCTATTCAAGGATCATGAGGACTAGTTGAAGTGCCAGATATTATTTTAGGCTTTCGTTGCATTAATTTATAAAAAGATTCAAGTCTAAACAACCCACTGATGAAAAGTGCAAATATATATATATATCAATTTTATGTTTGCAGTAACAATACGTTTTAATTGTAGAAAAATCAGTATTGTACTGTTCAAAACTATTAGGATTAAAATATAAAAAGGCAAAGAATTAAGGTCCAAAACAAAAATTATCCACTAAATCTTATAACTGAATTGAAATATTGTTTGCAAACTAAAAACATAAAGGTGAAAATTTGTTTTCGAAACCAAAAAACAGATGACATCACAAACAACAGACTTAATCAAACAAACTGAAACCCATGTCATCATCTGACTCCTCAGCAGGCTCTTCCTTCTTCTCCTCCTCCTTAGCAGCAGCAGGAGCAGCTCCAGAACCAGCAGCTGCAGCAGGAGCGGCAGCAACGGCGGCAAACTTACTTGGATCCTGCAAGTGCAAGAATAGTTAAGACTAGGTAAACTAACTGTTAATATCTTTATATCTTTCAAACATTGGGATTAAGAACATACCGCGAGGTATTCCTTCACTTTGTCAGCGAGAGGGAAAGAGTAGTCGGTTTCAATTGCAATGGCCAACACATTCTTGTAGGCGTTGGTGAACATGTGGGGTGCAGCAGCAAGAGTTGGGTAAGAGATGGCCAATGCCAAGGAGGTAACCATAGATACTCCCGTGGCAAACTTCTCAATGAGATCATCCTCAGTCAGGTCAAGAACCTCAGGGCTGAAGACGGAACCATTGTCGTAAACAGAGAGAACAACAAGACCGTATGAGAATGGCCTAATACCAAGTTTGGCAAGCAGGGCAGCTTCAGAGGAACCAACTTTATCACCCTTCTTGATGAGTTCCACAGGAGTGATAATTTCAACAGTACCCTTGTTAATCTTAGTTGGGATGTTGAGCACCTGCAAGAATTATATGGTAAGTTAAAAAGAAAAACTTCTCAACACAAACGAGAAAAAACAATTTTTTTTGGCGGCATGAGACACGTACCTGGAAGAAAGAGGTCTGAGATGGGTCAAGACCAGTGTTACCAGGAGGAACAACAACATCAACTGGAGCCACCAAACCGACACGTGCAGGCGCTCCAACCTATTAACATATAAATAGAGGACCATAAACATACTATAAACAAGGCTGGAATGAGACATAGTGCAGCTTAAACTTGGAACCAATTCAAACATCAAGCATAAAACATGTCTTCAACAATTAGTATAAATGCAAGACAAAATTGACGAAACACAATAAAATAATATTGAGAGCAACAGCATATACAAACCATATAATGCCTTTTTCAGTACAGTTTCAAGTGAAAATAACCTTTCTAAAACTTAAAACTATAACTAGTAAAAAGTTCACATCTTCTTGGTTTTCATGTAACAATTGAAGAAACACATCAATCAACAAGTTAAACATACTTTAAACATACTCCCAAAAGCCAAAAACATAAGCAAGTTTCATCATTTTACAATATAAAAAGAGAGTCGCAATTAATTTACCTTGTACTTTGCGACTTCCTCACTCACTTCCTTGAGGTCACCCTTGGTGAAGATCAACCCCACATTACCCTATAATAAATCAAACAACAACTTCAGTACAGTTAACTGAGTTACCTATACTATAAAATCAAAAAAAGAAACATGATTATACACATTGAACATACAAATCGAAAAGTTCCTTTACTTTATCTATTACTGTATCAAATTGAAATATCAAAAAACAATACCGGAATACTACACTGCTAAACACAGATTACACCATTGGTGAAGATCAATCCTAAATTTTCCATTAGTATAAACTGAACAACAAATTCAGTAGAGTTAATTGAGTACTATACTATGTAAACAAAAACTTGCTTTATTATTTAATTGATCGGACTCTCCAAAAATATTGCCACGACTGTGTCGGATACATCAAAAATACACTATTTTCAGAGGATACCTCATGCACCTGTCTACATTTTTAAGCAACATAGCTTTTCTGTTTATTGTATCAGATTGGAATATCAACTCTAGTATAAACTGAAGAACAAATTCAGTACATTTAACTGAGTACTACCTATACTGTGAAAACAAAACGTACTTTTATCATTTTCGGTATCAATTGATCGGATTCAATAAATTGAACAGCAAATTCAGTACAATTAACATGATTTGAGCATATACATATATAGAATTAACACAATATCAGTGAAGAGGAGCAAAAAGACTCACAACAAGGAGAGGGATGAGATTCAGGATGGTCTCATTGCCAGTTTTCTCAGCATGAACCCTAATAGTTCTCTTCATCATAGTATTCTTCCCCATAAGAACAACAGAATCACCTCTCAAACCCTTTCTAATACTCTGTAGCTGATTAGATCCAACATTATCAGCAGCAGCCACAAGCACCTGAGTAAAATCATCCAGAAGTTGACACATTTTGGTGTCATAAGCGATCTTCTTCTCAGCCTTAGTTGCTTTTGGAGCCATTTGAACTGGTTTTTCAGATGAAAACTAACCCTAAAAGTGAAAAGAAGAGATTTTTACTACAACAAAAAGAGGGCCAAGACGAATTCGAACTTCAGTCAAGGCGGACAGCAGCGGCGCCGTCACTTTAACCTCTTCGATTCAGATCTATGGTTTGCTGAAAAAAGGGGAGAAATGAGAAAAACCCTAAACCTGATTTGCTCTATGAAGTGATGAAGAAGAAGATGGAGAGTTTATATAGTGATGGGTGATTGAATGACCTAAATTGGACGGTGTAGATTGATTGGGTTTTTGAGGGTTGAGATTGTTTTTGGAAATGGGCTGGATATCTAGATTTGGTTTTGGCCCAAATTCATATAATCCGTCTAGTTCGTTTAAGAGATCTGACTTAAATTCATATGATCCGTCTAGTTCGTTTAAGAGATTTGACTTAAATTCATATGATTCGTCTAGTTCGTTTTAGTTTTATTGGGATTGAGCTAGAGTGATATTGTAGTTAAACTACTTGAATTTAGAGGGTGGTGATTATATTGGAAATGGCTAGATATTTAGCGTTGGTTTGGTAAAGTTTGGCTTATGTGGCGAAATTGGCAAAAAATTATATGATATGTCTAGTTCGTTTAAGTTTTAGTGGATTTGGGCTATAGTGATATTCTGGTTAAGTTACTTGAATTTAGAGGGTGGTGAATCTCTTAAAAATGTCTCAAATTGATATGATACGTCTAGTTCATTTAAGTTTTAGAGGATTCAGATTAGAGTAATATTGTGGTTAAATAACTTGAATTTAAAGGGTGGTGGTTCTCTTCGAAATGACCGGATAGCTAGCGTTGGGTTGGTAAACTTTGGTTCGAGTGGCAAAATTGGCCCAAATTCATATGATTTGTCTAGTTCGTTTAGGTTTTAAAGGATTTGGGCTAGAGTGATATTGTGGTTAAATTAAATGAATTTAGAGGGTGGTGATTCACTTAAAAATGGCCCAAATTCATATGATATGTCTAGTTCGTTAAAATTTTAGTGGATTTGGGCTAGAAAAGTATTGTGGTTAAATTACTGGAATTTAGAGGGTGGTAATTCTCTTAAAATGATTCAACTACATATTATACGTTTAGTTCATTTAAGTTTTAGGGGATTCGGGCTAGAGTGATATTGTGATAGAATTACTTGAATTTCGAGGGCGGCGATTCTCTTTAAAATGGCTAGATACCAAGCATTGGTTTGGTAAACTCTGGCCTGGATTGCAAAATTGGCCCAAATTCATATGATACGTCTAATTCGTTTAAGAGATTGACTCAAATTCATATGATCCATTTAGTTTGTTTAAGAGATTAGACCAAATTCATGTGATACATCTACTTCGTATAAGTTTTAATTGATTTGTGCTAGAGCAGATATTGATTAGTTCAATTTACTTGAAATTAACGGATGGTAATTCTCTTGAAAAATGGACTGGATATATAGCTTGGTTCGATAAATATGGACCCTTGTAGGGAAGATGAAAAAATTGATTTTGCAAAATTATTTATGTTTTTCATTAAAAAAATTAATAGCATAAATATATATTTTATTAAAGACAAGTATATATATAAATTCAATATATAATAAATGTGGTAAATGAGTCATTATTCAAAGGTTAATGTCATATTTAAATTTTTTTTTCCTTAAAGAATAATAATTATAAAGTAGTTAGTAGCATAGAGAATCGAAAATTAAACTAATCCTTTGGCTTATTATTAAAAATAACTAAAGGGGAATTTAATACACCCTCATGTTGATTAACAATTTTGTTTAGAACCAAACTCAATTAGATTATTCACTTTCAGTTGAACTCTCTATTATTTGAATAATAATATAAATTTTGGTCCTAAAGTAGGTGCATTGTAGTGCTAATAACAACAAATTTTTTTACCTAATAAATTTGAATTAATCGACTAACAACTAAACATATCATTATCGTTAATTTGGATTTAGACAAATTCAATTTAAATAGGGAAAATTATATATAATAGCAAACTAATAACCTAAAATAAATGGAGTAGCTAGGGTTTGATTTAATTGTGCTCCATAGCAAACGTTGGCCAAAGTTTGTCAGACGCCTCTCTCCCAAAAATCTCGCTCGCCACTCTCCCTCTGCTCGCCTCTCTCGCTTTATACATAGAAGTGTATAAATTCTGTTTCTGTTTTGTATAAAGCGAGAGAAAATTGTATATACATTTGCAAAAACACATATCTTCGTGTTATATAATTTACAAACATTTTACTTTCAATTCAATTGTAGACAAATGTAAATTTTATACAAATATTGCAGAGAAAAAGGCAACGAATTATATAATTGCGAATTATACAATTGCGGTGAAATATAATTTTCTCTAGCTTTATACAACAGAAGTGTATATATTGTGTTTCTGTTTTTGTATAAAGCGAGAGAAAAACATACATCTTCTTGCTATACACTTATAATTATGCAATATACATATATTTTAATTTTATACAATTGCAGTGAAATAGGATAGCGAATTATACAATTGCAGCTAAATAGGCCAGCGAATTATACAATTTAGGCCAGCGAATTATACAGTTTTATGTTTGCTATGAAGCGCAATTATGCAAACTTTGCTATAGCATACAAATATGAATTTTTTATTTGCTATATGTAAAGTTGCCCATTTAAATATGAAACACAGAATGAAAAATTAAAAAAAAAAGTCTTACATTTTCGTTTAACATTATATGGTTCACATGAATTGTTGGTTCAACTTAATAGATTTTCTTATTTACACCGTTACTTTAAAGGTTTATAACTAAAATAATCAATTTTTTTTCATACAATAAAAATTATTTTAATCATTAATTAATTATAGAAAGCATTAAAATAATCACGACTATTTTTATATATGAAGAACTAAAATAGTCTAACCACAACAAAATAGTCAATGATGCAATTACACACAAACAAACACTAGAAAATAACTAACAATTTTTTTTTTCACGAAAAACATTTTTCGTCGCTGCAAATACACCCTTAGAGTAAATGGTCACGTTTACTATTATTCCGAAAAAAACGCAATTTTTTTCTTAATAAAGTCCATCAAATAAGTGTCATGACTATAGCATGAACCATCTCAATCCCCTTACGAGTCTTGTCATAGGCAGAATATTAACATTACCTAATAAACAATTACATTAAAAAATATATCATATACTATCTTGTTTTATTATTAATATTAAGGCACATGTATTCATGGCTACATATTAAAATTCTTTATATCTTCTTTAAAAAATAAAAAAAAATTTGGTTAGTTGCATAATTCATGGAAAGCAAAAAAATATTTAAAATTATAAATTTTTTGTTAATAATAAAAATAATAATAATATCTCAAGTAATTAAGGAAAAAAAAGTCCAAATTTTGACCTTGTAAACCTAAATAGCATATAACACTATTTACTCTTAAAAAAAAAATCAAATCCTAAAAGACTAAGTAATTAATTTCAAAATCTCAATTTTTTCTATAAATAATAATAAAACCCCATAATTTTTATAATCAAAATCTCAACATAATCTGGGATTCTAATAACTTTTTTGACTGTATCTTTTATAATATATATTTTACAGGTACTTCTTTTTTCTTTAAATAATTATTTTAGTGTATGAATTTTTTTTGTTTCAAGAGGTATAAGATTTAGTATTTGTTTTGCTGCTGAATTGATTAAGCAAAAAAAAATAAAATTGTCGATTTAAGTAATGGGTATTAAAAAGATTGCTTTTTTAATTGATTTTTGCTTTGTTTCTGCTGAATTTATTAAGTGTATTTGTTAATATTGATTCAGCGAATTTTTTATTTATTTATGCTGAATTTGTCAAAAATTTGCTAATTTTATTGAAATTATTTGTTTGATGTTCAAAAAAAAAAAATTAGATTCAGATCTGTAATTATTGCTAAGAAGGTTTGATTTCATTATCAGTTTTCTCTTTTTGTGTTTAATTTTTTATTTTTTAATTTTTTTTGCGTGTATTGAAAGATTACTTTTTTTATATAAAAAGAAATTATTTTTTTTAGGTTTATGTAATTTTCTCTCTCTTGTTGGTAATGTTTGGTGTGATGGGTCTTGTGGGGTTTTTGTTTTTTCATATTCTATAAATTTGTGTGATTTTTAGCTAATTTTATTTGTATTCACTCTTTTTTTTTCTCTACTAATCAAGGTGATTGATGATTTGGAGTTTAATTTAGTGTTTTTTTTTTGTTTTTGTGTTCATCTTCTCAATTTTGGGATCAAGATTTCAGCTTTTTTGTTTCTTCGATTTTGATTCGTTGTACCTTGATTATCGTGTTATTATATGTTGTTTTTTTATACTTTCGACTTATCTACTTGTGTGATGTAGGGTAAGACCCACTTGGTATGACTATACTGAGTTTATACTGTGGGATTTTCGTAAAGTTCAATATTTTTGAAGGATTTGATACTTACATCATGTCAACATCTGTTTAGAGTCTGAGCAACGTAGATTTTTGACGAGTTTAGGGGAAATTGGTTTCGAAAAATTTGAACCTGTTAAGGGGGTTTATTGATATTGGATTGTTGTCTAGAAATCTGTTGTTCTTTTTTCTAAATTTTGATTGATTTTTGGTCACAGAGTTGAATTGATCTGAAAATATGGCTTCTAATGGGAACAATCATGTATCAACAAAACCACCACCAGAGCCTTCACCGTTGCGAAAGGCGAAATTTTTTCAGGTAAATCCAGTTTCTGTAGGTTGTGGTTGATTGGATCTTTAGTTAGATTTATATTTCGTGTTTGTAATAGCCATTACGCCTCAATCCCAAGTAAGTTTGAGACTGATTTTGTCCATGTGCTCCATTTAAGCCCGTATCAGTCCAATTGTCAAGATTCATCGTGAATTGACTAGTTTTACATTAGTTGTATACCTACTGCAAACCTGAAAATTCACACTGTCATAGCTTTTACATCTCCGTGTAATTTCACAAGTGGGGTCTGTGGAGGGGGTGGTGTGTATGTTTGGTCGATTACCTTACCCCTGCGTTGTTGTGGAGGTGGAGAGATTGTTTCTGAGATAACGTTACCATTCTTGAACTACTTGAATCACAGGCTAACATGAGGATTCTGGTGACTGGTGGTGCTGGATTTATAGGCTCTCATCTTGTTGACAAACTTATGGAAAATGAGAAGAATGAGGTACAGAGTTTTTTTCGCGCTGGTTTTATGTTGTATAATCACAACTTACTGTCTCCTCGTAGATCGATGGTTAAATAGGAGTGAATTTACATGAACATTTTTACGTCGTTGCTCAGGTGATTGTTGCTGATAACTACTTCACTGGATCAAAAGACAATCTAAAGAAATGGATTGGTCATCCAAGATTTGAGCTAGTTCGCCATGGTAAAACCACTGCTTCTGGTTTTTTTACTGCTACTCGTTGTCTCTTATGCCTCTAGTTTCTCACTATCGTGTTGTTGTTATTGCTTTATATGTCTTGTTGGTGTTTTTGTTCTACCCTCTATAAACTCTACTAGTGGAACTATACTGAGAATGATGTTGTACGTTCATGAACTGTCTTGTTTATATCCTCTGTGTCGATTTTCTTCTTATGCAGACGTTACTGAGCCATTGTTGATTGAAGTAGACCAGATTTATCACCTCGCTTGTCCTGCTTCCCCCATTTTCTACAAGTATAATCCTGTTAAGGTTAGTAATTGCAGAAGTTTCCTTCTGTTCATTATGTTCGTCACACTTAGTTGTTTCGTTGCTCTGAAGTAACGAGTTCTGTTGTGTTTTTGTTACCAGACAATTAAGACAAATGTTATCGGAACGTTGAACATGTTGGGACTAGCCAAACGAACTGGAGCAAGGTCGGAATCATCTTCTCTCTGTACTTACTACTTAGTTCTTGGTAATGTAGATCCCTCTTATCTCACCATTTGTTGTGCAAAACAGGATTTTACTCACATCGACTTCTGAGGTCTACGGAGATCCACTCGTGCACCCTCAAGATGAGACCTATTGGGGCAATGTTAACCCAATTGGTACGTTTTTTAACTTTATGATATTGAAGTAAGAGCCAGTATTTTCACTAAGAGGTTCGATATATGAAAAGTAAACATGTGAAGAAGCTAAATGAGGTTCAAGTTCAACATCTAGTATATATGTAGTCCTACCTGACCCCATCGTGCCACAGATCCTCAACGATATGTCTTGTATGGTTACGATTGTATGCAATTTTTCAGGAGTTAGAAGTTGTTACGATGAAGGCAAAAGAGTGGCTGAGACTTTGATGTTTGATTATCACAGACAGCACGGAATAGGTAAACCTTTCTTCTGTGAGCACCATATGTTTCGTGTTGCTTTCCATCAAATCTCTTCTGATATGATTGAAAAAAAACAGAAATAAGGATTGCTAGGATCTTCAACACTTATGGTCCTCGAATGAACATTGATGATGGTCGCGTTGTCAGCAACTTCATTGCTCAGGCCATTCGGTATTGCTTCTAAATGTTTCTGTTAACAGTTTTCGTCAACTTTGTTATCTTAGCAAGGGACCAACTTTATTTTTGCACACTGCAGTGATGAACCCTTGACTGTCCAGTTACCAGGAACACAAACGCGCAGCTTTTGTTATGTTTCAGACATGGTAAGAACTAATCTTTGAACGATTTTAACTTTCTGTTACAACGATGGTGTCTAGGGCCTACTTCCGTGCACCTTGATTATCTACACCCCAACGTTCTGCAGGACTTCCCTATAACATTCTTTGAGCCATTTGATATGAAGTTAGTATTCGGATTTGTTAGCCTTTTGACTTACCTTCCTTTCTTGATGAGTAGGTTAATGGCCTTATGAGACTTATGGCTGGAGACAATACTGGACCAATTAACATTGGAAATCCAGGTTAGTTCACTTCCACTTCCTCTCTATTTAACTCGTAAAAAGGTTATACATCATCGTTCATAACTAATTCGATCCTCTATCATCAGGTGAATTCACAATGCTTGAACTCGCGGAGAATGTGAAAGAGGTAACCCTTTTATTTTGGCAAACGTTTGAGATTTTACCCTTTCTCTTCCAATAAGTGAAGTGCTTGAGGATGAACCGAGGGTCTATTGAAAAGAACCTCTCTATCTCTCAAGATAGGGGCAAGGTCTCTGTACAGTCTACCCTCCTCAGATCTCACTTGTGGGATTACTTCAGGAGAGATAAAAGGGTAATCTAGACGAGTACTTTCATACCTCGGATACATAAATAGTGTGTTATCTTGTAGCTTATCAACCCGGAAGTGAAAATTATCACAGTGGAGAACACACCAGATGATCCTCGACAGAGAAAACCCGATATCACAAAGGCAAAAGAGTTGCTAGGGTGGGAACCTAAGGTCAAGTTGCGCGATGGTCTTCCTCTCATGGAGGAAGATTTCCGCGATAGGTTGGGGATTTCAAGAAAGAAGTAAACATCCATGGTTGGGAATTGAAGGAACAAGAGAGTTCACAGAATATATGTTTTTGCATTTTGGCTTTGGTTTATACATGAGATATCAACTTTTGTTTCTCAAAGTTTTCTTTTGTTGTTGCTTTGTCTTTCTGAATGGAAAATAAACTATGTCCAGAAATCCATCTTTATTATTCAAAAATATATTTTTTTGTCCCATATTTTTGCTTGTTTTTTGTATTCGTGGTATCATCTGACACTGCTTCGTTTAAAAATATTGCTATTTTTTTTTGTCCTTGTATGCTCATTAAAATATGAAAGACTCGTATTGAGTTCAGATGAACATCTTGCGTTGAGTGGTCTTTCCATAAGTAGTACAGGAGTCTGTTTTTAACGACTGGTTCTCTCTACATATACATAGGAAAAGTACTACAACAATAACATAGCAACATACTCGGTGTAATCTCACAAGTGGACTCTGGAGATAGTGTGTACTGTAGACCTTACCCGCACATAGGTCGAGAGACTGTTTCTAATAGACCCTCGACTTAAAGGAAATATACAAATGAAAATTAAGGAGTAGCTAGATATATTAAATCATTAACTCATTTACAAGCAAATCTCATTATGTATTTGCATAACACTATCATCACTTGACAGACTTAATAGCTTCCTTCCTTCTGTGAAAACCTTAAAAGTTGTATATGTTCAATGTCAAATTGTATTACAAAGAAAGTTATCCATCCAAATGTGGTCTAGTTTTGCTGGAAAACGTCTCGTTTCCCTTAAGGAAACATACAACGTTGACAGCTACTTATCGATGGAACAGCAAAATGGCAAGATAGAATGTAGAAAACTGGTCGAAAAAACTGGTAGTTCTTTGATGTATCCAGCTATAAGTTATGACTGATAACACAGAAGGTTAAAACAAAATCTATGCAAAGCAATATCGATAGATACTTATTGGTTGTAAGAATCGATGTTTTACATATCGCGGGAGGAGAAAACAATGATGTTTAAGATAAGCATGAAAAAAAGTTCTAAGCTTCAACAGGACTCTTACTTTTAGGTGTCTTCTCCTTCTTAACTTTCTTTGTTGCTGCACTTTTGGTCTCAGCTTCAGTTCCATCTTCTATTCTGGCAAAGATTGGCGTTGCCTGTGCCATTACTTGACCAGCTTTCAGCCCGCCCCATTTGGTATCACTCTGAAAACAAGATAATCGATCACTCAATGGTTTTGCTAGAAAATCAGCAAAGATATAGCAAAAGTACGATGAATGTACCCAGCTAACAGCATTGAATTGTTCCTTGGAGTAGCCAAGTTGGGAATATATCCTCAAGCTCAAGCCTGGTGTAATTGGTGATAGCGCGATTGATATGATTCTCATTGCTTCTAATACAATTACGAGATCCTAATGAATAATCAAAGGGAAGAATAAAGTATCTTAGAATGCAACGATGATTACTTCAGTGAGTTTTATACAAACGAAGTTTAAGGAAACAGCTTGAAGAAAAACCTTTGCTGCAGTTTCAAAAGCTTCGCCGCCTTGCTTGAAAAGAGTCCACGGTGCTTGTCCATCAATGTATAAATTTCCAGCATTACCAATCTCCAGCACAGTCTCGCAAGCTGCTGATAATTCCAAATTTTGATAGTGCACTCGTGCTTTCTCTACCTATAAAGACAACACTTCACATCATCAAACACAAGCGTCTTACGCGGTTAAACTGCATTCTATGTACATCTAGAGGTTAAAAGGCATGCAATAAGAGGAACTAGTCTGGCATAATGTACATCTCAATGCATGAAAGGGGAGACGTGTTTTACCAGTTTCTCCACTGCAGCCTTGAATTCGTTTCCTTCTGCCGCAACATCTGAATCAACCGCCAGAGTTGATTGGCAGTTTTTTTTCAGAAGTCCAAGTGTGCGATTTAGAAGATTACCTGCATTTATAAACCTTAGGTCAGACTTAATATCCTTGCCTAAGTTCCAAAAGCTAATCAGAACGAAATGACAATGTAACATATTTTTAAAAAATTAAGTACCAATTGTATTAGCTAAATTTGCGTTTATCATTCTGATGAACCGTTCCTCTGAGTAGTCCCCGTCATTACCAAATTCTACCTCCCTGAGGAAAAAGTACCTGACTGCATCAGGTCCAAACCTCTGAACCAAGTCTGTTGGCTCGAGTGTATTCCCCAGTGATTTACCCATCTTCATACCGTCCTAAAATTTCAAAAAACAAGAGCTACATCAAATATAAACAGGACTATACGATGAATTAGCATAAGTACATGCTTGCCTATATGTTTTTATCGAAGTTACATAGCTTAAAACAGTATATGTATGAAATAACGTTAACGCAGTCCAGAGAGAAAAATACAAAATTATCTCGATCAAAGAAGACTGATTGTATTTGAATAGATTTTTTATCAATCATTGAAACATTTAATGCATACTTTTACAAAGCTTCATATGAACGAAGAAATAGACCAACATCAGCAGATGTAATATTGGTAGTAGTAAGAAACTCCTGAAACATATAAGAACTTCATCTACTGTTTTTTATTTGTTTTTTCCTTTCCTTTTTCTTGGAGGGGTGGTTGGTAAGGAGATGGAATAGGTGATAACAAACTACAACTCAGACAATGTCGAAGAGCCAAATCTTCCAAGCTCAAGAAAATTATAGAGTAAAAGTTCCAAATGTAACGTAAATACCTTGGTCAAGAATCCATGACCAAATACCATCTTAGGGAGACCAATTCCTGCTGACATTAACATTGCTGGCCAATAAACAGCGTGAAATCGCAATATATCCTGTCAAAATTGTCAAGGAGAACAAAATCGTTAAGGAGACAAATTGATTAGATGAAATTTAGCTAAGCAAAAAGGAACGTCTTCATCAATAAGAGGATTTTGAGAAAGTTCTCTAGCAACAACAGTACATGAACTATAAAAACTTTCATATTTTATTTCATTTAAACATAAAAGAACTTTAGCTTTCCAACGTTGCTTAGTTATGATAACAAGATGCTTTCAGGTGTATCCAAAGAACCATAAAAAATGAGAACTTTGAACGTATACAAAAGATATTATAGTAATATCAAACATCTGAGTTTCTTCAAGGTTAACCGAGGAACAAAATCTATAATCAAAGATCAAAAAGATACTAATTGGCATACACCAACAAGAAAAGCACAAATCCAGTGCCACTTAATACTTACGCTTTGACATGAAAGTGGAATGACATAAGAACGTAATTTATGTGTCTAGCTACGTGCTTAGTTTACCCTTTTTGTATGAGTAACAATATCCTTATCTGCCAACGGCGACTAGATTTTGTAAGAAACTACCAAGGAAGTTCATGGAACTAAGATTGTTCAAACAAGATCCATAACAACCTCCCCCCCACCCCAGCCCAAACAAGCATTAGCTTATCTGAATTTAAATGTAACTAAAAGCATGGCATACCTTGCCAATTAAGTGGAGCGAGGCAGGCCATCCAGAAGAAATTGCAGTATCTAAACTGGCTAGCTCGCTATCCTCCAGAAGTGCAGATACATAACTGTTTGACCCAAAAAAGAGCAAAAGGAGAAGAAAATGACAATGGAGAGTAAGATACGACAACAGATGAATGGAACATCATATTCAGGGTAAATAACAATGAGAGCCACTTGCTACTACGCTCATAACAACAGTTCAATTACTGAAAAATGTTGACTAGGGCTGCTTTGGAATTTAAGAACCCTTTGCATGCAGCATGTGAGACAACCAGAGTCAGAATAGAACGTAAAGCCCTAGCAACATTATGTAACATGCAACTAGCTTAGTTGAATCTATTTTGAAGTACAGGCAGTGAAATTTTCCAAGTTTACTCAAGATGAACCCCTGAATCATATGGAAAATAACAACCACCGTGTCAAAAAAAATTATGAAAAAAAGTCTAAACAGACGTTTTATTTATAAAGAACTATACAGGCACTCTCACAAAGGGAAAACATGCCAACACTATTGAAAAACATAATGAACAGAACCCAAACGAAGACAGAATATCAAAAGGACAAAATATCTATATTTGCACCAGGTGCAAAAGAGAAAGATGACTTACCCCAATAAAGCATCAAACCAGACATATATAGTCTGCTTCGAATCATTAGGAACAGCAATACCCCAATCTACTGATGCTCGGGAAATGGAGAAATCTTTCAGGCCATTTTTAATCCAACCTTGAACCTTTAAATAGACTATATCAATTTTATTTCATAATGTTTTTAAACAAAGCAAACATGTAACACAAAATAATGCAGGCACTATGACGGTGTAAATTGAGACAGCAATAGGAATAGTATTTCAGGAAACAGTATCACATAGAGCAAATGACAATAGTGCATTGCGGAAATGAAATTCTTTTCTGGACAAATATCTTTTGGTTTATCGAATAATATAATTCATCTCTAGTGAACCTAGTTTGACTGAACTAATGTCATATCAATGGAAAATGTGATTTTTCACCTCCGGTTAAATTGATGCTTTAGAAAATCCAGGTAGTGTTCAAATTATTTACTATGATTTATGAGAAGTGAGCAAATTCTAGGAATGAGATGTTTTCCAAACATTGACATTGTTTACATATTTCGCCAAAGTCAATCTCATCTGTATCTTTTCTAGCCTTTGTCGGGTGATATTATGAACCAATAAGGTGCAGAGTTTAAAATGAAAACCCAAATAGATATTCCAATCTGCCTACCTCATTTAGACGATAAGAAGGCTGGACGAAACCAGGGTTTTGCTTTAAAACTTCTTCCAATTGTTGTTGATACTTTGACAAGGCAAAGAAGTAATTATCTTCTTTTCTTTTCACACATGGCTTTAAGTGCGTAGGACAACAGTTATCATCCAGCAAATCCTTCTCGTCCTGCAACTCTTCCAATGTTACAAATGGACTGCCCAATAATAAACAAACTAGATTTAGCCATGCATAAATGCCAAAGAAACATGGGTTTAGTTGGATATTGCATATTTCGAATTCTTTGAGCTATAGAACATTCGTATAATCTCATGCATCCTTTATTTTACCTATTATACATCAATCTTTTTCTTATATGTAATGGAATAGATTGTAGATGATAAACTTGAAGTAAGCCAGTCCGAGAAATCGTAATTACAAATCATATAGTCTATGAAGTCAATAAGAGGCAATGCTGCAATCAATCACCACGGAATTGCTAGAAAAGTAAAAGATGGAAAGTGGTTTCTATTATATATCAAAAAAAAAAACTCACGACTGACTACTCCAAACAACATCAATATGATATTTAGACAACCTCTGCCACAGTGCCAGTCTTTTGTGCATGAATTCTAAAAAGAACATGGGAATGTAGATTTATGCAGCTTAAGGGCTCAAAGTCACAAGGAAGTGATTAGAAACTGTGTAACCAGGTTAACATCTTCCACCAAGAATGAATTCTTTTACGGAAGAACCAATCAGTCGAATGCCTACGCCTAGAGTGGCTACTGATTACTGAGGCACGAAAAAAGATGGTAGTAAAACTGTATGATCCTATATACTCCCTCAGTTTCAATTTGTTTGTTTCAGTTTGTTTAACAAAAATGTCTCTTTTTTGGCAAATCTTTTCAACTTTCCACGTGGCATGTTTAAGACCACAACATTAAAGGACATTTTGGTACATTCCACATATTTTTAGTTTAAGACTCCAAGATTCACAAGTTCCCTTATTTTCTAAAACTTCATGACAAATCGAAACCAGACAGTCGAATTGAAATGGAGCGGTAATAGACTATAAGGAAAAGAATGTCATATGAAGGGTACGCAAAAGATTTCTTTGGAAAAATAGAATTGAGTTCTCACCTTGTACTCCTCACAGTTGACACAATAAAGTCCCTCATAATCAGCCCTGTATATGTCACCATTTGCAAGAACCCGAGAGTAAAATTCCTTCACAACAGCTTCATGCTTTGGATCAGTTGTTCTGATAAACTTGTCATAACTTATGTCTAACTGCAGTAACAATTGAAGAAGTAAAAAGGCATGACATTAGCTCAATTGATGAGAGCTCCCTTTACATGAACTAAGTCTTAATTTTGAACCCTCCACACCCAATCAAAAAAGAACATTCCAGATGCTGTACTTGAGATTAAAAACAAATGAATTAGCACTAGTTGAAAAATATACATCTTTCCAGAGAGCTTTATAAGCTTGTGATACAACGTCACAGTGTTCATTTGGGCTAGAACCATTAGCTGCAGCTGCAGTAGCAATCTTCTCTCCATGTTCATCTGTGCCAGTGATGAATATAACTTTCTTCTCAAGTAGCCTCTGCAAGAAAAGGAACTCTACAAACATCAGCCTATTAAAATTGCACACCAGAGTATACTTTGAGGAATCTGACATTATTTTATTCTAATTATGTCCTCCCTTCTACTTAAAAAGCAAAAATTATATCCTGTGGCAGTCTATTCGTTGAGGATGCATCTTTTCATCACAACCACAAGGAAGTTCATCGCTAAGTGAAAAAGGAGGCTCTGATTACCATCTATGCCTAACAAACTAAGTATATGAAAGAGTTCCAAGACTCCTGAATTATATTCGAATAGACAACCAAAAACATGAATAGAGATGGCTTAGGTCAACTCTGACATCCGCCCCCTAAATATTATGATAAGACATCACCATAAAAAAGAGGCTATAACCTTGTAATGCAAAGGAAGACTAGGAAATGTACTGAATCACAGTAGGAACAAATGAATTTAAGATGCACTAAAGAGGTAATATGAAGACAGCTTCCGTCTGGAAATTTAGAAAATCAATCAACTACACCTCAATTCAACTTAGTTGGGGTCAGGTAGATGAATCCTCTATATCCGTTCCTCTATATTCTGGCCCATTTCATTCTAATACTACTAATCAATCTGTCTTAAATGCAAATTAGAGGATTTATAAAACTAGGGATTCTCTAAAATCTCACACTTCTCCCGGCACGAACAAACAAGTCTATAACCAAACTAAAAGCCCTCCATAAAATTATACTGAGAATTTAAAATCCTCCCTACGATTAAAACACAAAGTTCAAACCTTTGAAACAAACAATTACAATCTTAAAAGAGAGTAATGTGAGAAAGGGACGGTGTCAGCAGCAATGGTGGTGTAATCACTACAGTAAAGAGGTCGTGTGAAGATAACTTTACTCCGTCAAATTAGATAACCAACACTTGCAATCTTAAAGGGTGTAACTTGAAAACGAGCAAAGGTGTCAGCAGCAGCGGTAGTATAATCACTACACTAAAGAGGTAGTCTGAAGATAACTTCACTCTGTCAGATGGTTAATAATCAATTACACCTCAATCTCAACTCAGTCGGGGACAACTATGTGAATAGTGAATACTATACATGTTTCTTTCACTCCATTCCGTCACATTTCATTCTAATTCTACTAATATTTCTGTCTTTAATGCAAATTATAGGATTAGTAAAACGAAACATTCTATTAAATCACACACTTCTCCCAGCATACAACATAGACTCCATAAAATTACAACAACATACTCAGTGTAATACCAAAAATCTAAGGAGGGTAGAGTGTACGCAAACCTTACCCCTATCTTGGATGTAAAGAGGTTATTTCCGCTAG
This sequence comes from Solanum pennellii, assembly GCF_001406875.1. Lineage (NCBI taxonomy): Eukaryota > Viridiplantae > Streptophyta > Magnoliopsida > Solanales > Solanaceae > Solanum > Solanum pennellii. The sequence goes on from NC_028641.1 coordinate 76,467,564, forward strand.
TCACTCATCTCAAGGAAAAAACAGTCCATAAACAACATGACTAATCATTATGACCAGTAATTACAACAAAATAATACTATAACCGAGAATTCATACACAAAGCTCAAATTTTTGAAACCAAAAATTGCAATAGGATAATTGATAATTCAAACACAAATCTCAAGTTTTTCAAACCAACAATTACAAATCTTAAAAGGGGTATAACCTGAAAACGAGCAATGGCATCAGCAGCAATGGTAGTATAAGCACTCCCCATATGAGGAGGAGCATTAACATAATAAAGTGGAGTTGTAAGTACAAATGAATCATCACCCCCAACCCCATATGTCAAAAAACCATCTTTATCACCACCACCACTACTACTACTACTGCAAGTGCAGTAAAGGGCAGTTCTTGAAGAAGATGAAAAAAACAATTCTTTGCCAAAACTAATTCGATTCTTGAAAAAATTCCTTCTTGGGTTCAAAGAATTTCGAAAAGGGGTTGACGATAAGAACCAAAAACTGCTCTGAATTGAATGTTGAACTCTACATGCCATTTTTTTCCTTGAATTTGACTAACTGTTAGTGAAAAAAAATGGATTTTGTGCTACTGGGGTTCTTGAATTTGGCTTCAATATGCTGTAAATAATGAAGAAATTTGGTTTGAGCTCAAAAAAAAAAATGCAGAAAAGTGAAAAGGAAAGAAGACGAACCAAAGCTTTAAGATTAGGGATGGACTTCGCACTCCTATAATTATTATTTTTAAAAAAAAAATGGAGTAATAAATATTATTACTATCATTTATGTAATTTGTTAAAATTTATATGTTGGTTTAACTATTTACATTATATAAAAAAATATATGTCAAACTAACTTTTTAACTATTGGTAATTAGATTCACTATTTTACTAATATTATTCATTAATAATTAAAATTAGGTCGCTTCGATTTGATTTTAAAGTTTATCAATTTGATTAATTGATTATCGATTTATAGACATGTTAAATCATTAAGAACCTTTAAGATGTTAGCTTATATGTTATTAATTTATCGATTATTGATTATTATTTGACTAACCATTAATATTTGATAGAAAAAATGAATGATGAAAATCTCAAATAAAGAGCATATACATCATGAGTTGCTTCATTGTATCTTGCTAAAAAAGACAACACAATTACGCCGTAGAATAATCGAGAGTTTGACACTGCAAGAAATAAAAATATGAAACTAAATTTTAAGTTGAGAACTTTATATACTAAATGACATAAATATAATTTAATATTGGGTTATCGATTAACCCGTTAAGAAAAAAATTCTATCGATAACCAAATAATAAAAAAATCAAATATGTTATCAAAATCACTAAACCTACTTTACCAGTGAACCTATTTAATGTTATTCTTTTTATTCAAATTATTACTGTCGATTCGATATTTTTGTAGAAAAATAATATATCAAATATAATTACATAATTTAATTCAAAAGAAAATAATCAAAGGAGAATTGAAAAGGAAATAATGGTTACTTTTATAGAAATATGGAAAGGATAGATTGAGTAAAAGAAAAAAATGTTAATTTTGAATTGGGATAATTGTATATAATAGCAAACTAATAACCTAAAATAAATGGAGTAGCTACTGTTTGATTTAATTATGCCACATAGCAAACGTTTGCCAGTCGCTTGTCTCCCAAAATCTCGCTCGTCACTCTCCCATTCTCGCTCGCCACTCTCCCTCTGCTCGCCTCTCTCGCTTTTATACATCAGAAGCGTATAAATTGTGTTTATATTTTGTATAAAGCGAGAGAAAATTGTATATACACATGCAAAAATATATATCTTCGTGCTATGAACTTAATTATACAATTTACAAACATTTTACTTCGATTCAATTGTATACTAATGCAAATTTTATACAAATATTGCAGCGAAAAAGGCCAGCGAATTATACAATTGCAAATTTTACAATTGCAGTGATATAAAATTTTCTCTCGCTTTATAAAACAGAAGTGTATAAATTGTGTTTCTGTTTTTGTATAAAGCGAGAAAAAAACATATATCTTCTTGCTATACACTTATAATTATACAATATACAAACATTTTACTTCGATTCAATTGTATGCAAAACAAATTTTATACACATATTGCAGTGAAATAGGCCAGCGAATTATACAATTGCAGTGAAATAGACCAGCGAATTATACAATGCAGCGAAATAGGCTAGGGAATAATACAATTTAGGCCAACGAATCATACGGTTGTATATGTATAGCGAGGCCAGCGAATTATACAATTTAGGCCAACGAATCATACAATTGTATATGTATAGCGAGGCCAGCGAATTATACAATTTAGGCCAACGAATCATACAGTTGTATATGTATAGCGAGGCCAGCGAATTATACAATTTAGGCCAGTGAATTATACAGTTGTATATGTATAGCGAATTATACAATTACATGTTTGCTATGGAACACAATTATGCAAATTTTGCTATAGGGTATAAATATAAATTTTTTATTTGCTATATGTGAAAGTTGCCCGAATTGAATTAGGTTGAAAGTTACTTGATACAAAATAACAATTACAACAATTAATTAAGCTATTATATGTATCTTCAATAGTTTGTCTATGTTAAATTTTGCTACTATTGTTTAAGCTATTAACTATTACGATTATCTATATTTATCTTCTCATATCAACTCCGGTTAAATTTACTTTTTTAATTATTTAAATAAGCTTGATTTTGCGTTTATTCATCATCAATCGATTTGCCTCCAAACGACAGACCATCAATCAATACACCATGTCTTAATTGATATAATACTTTATGCAAATTATTTAAGTGATAATTTTTTCTTACAATCAAATTTCGTTATAACAATATTTCATTATAACAACATAATTTTATCCAGAATCAAATTTTCTTGTTATATTTCTTTATTCTCCATAACAACATTATACCTATAATAACGTAACATCAATGTTCATTTTAGCTTTACGCTATTTATAAACTATCCCTCTATAACACTCATATTAAATATTGCATAATAATATCTCTAAAAAAATAATTATGTACATTAACAAAACATTAAAATACTTATAATAATCATCGCTATTATCATGTACATTATAAAATTCAAATACAAATAGGAGAAAAAATCTTATATATATATATATATATATATATATAATGTTTTATATTTATTTTTTATTAAACTAATACACTTCTTATTCTAAATACACAAAATTATTAAACTAGAAGTAATTCTTTACATACTTTTATTTATAACATTTAATTAAAATTCAAAACATCAAATTAATAATCAAGTAAATATTCAAACAAAACATTTGTGATATGTTTAAATTGACAACATTTAAAATATTACTAGTTGACTTCAAAGTGAACTAATTACTAATCTATAGTAATTAATTACACTAAATTAATAGAAATACTCCACGTCACTGATCCGCGTGCTTCTATCTATACTTATCTATCCACCGTTAGATACACATTTCATCGCGGCTCAGATTAAAAATAGAAAAATTTTCGCTCCAAAAATCGAGAACAAAAATTCAAATTCTACCGCCAAAACCCAAAAAAAATCCCCAAATTCGAAAATCAAATCTCTATAAAACCCTAACCCTAACCCTATTGATTTTCATCACAAATCAATTCAATCTCTTCTCAGTTCAATTTTGATCTCTGAAAAAATGTCTGGCCGTGGAAAGGGAGGAAAGGGTTTGGGTAAGGGAGGAGCAAAGCGTCACCGGAAAGTTCTCCGTGATAACATTCAGGGAATCACTAAACCGGCGATAAGGAGGTTAGCGAGAAGAGGCGGAGTGAAGAGAATCAGTGGGTTGATCTATGAAGAAACAAGAGGTGTATTGAAGATATTTTTGGAGAATGTGATTCGTGATTCTGTTACTTACACTGAACATGCTCGGAGAAAAACTGTTACTGCTATGGATGTTGTTTATGCTTTGAAGAGACAAGGAAGAACTCTTTACGGGTTTGGCGGTTGATTTCGTATGTTTTCATCCTTTTTAGTTATTTTTTTTTCATTGTTGTTGATGGGTAATTGAATTTAGCTGCTGTTTTGGTTATAGAATCATTGTAATTGATGAATTTGTGTTGAATGAAATAGATCTCATTACTGTTTCAGATATAATTCTTCTATGAAATTTCTTTTGCTACTTCTTTCTTTTTTTATTTATCGATTTTGTGATTAAAAATCGAATCTTTATCATAAGATTTTGCTGGTTTCAGCTGATTAGTTGCAGAAATCTATATGAAAGGGATATTGTAGTAGTATTATAGTCTCTTCTGCTAAGTTCCCATTGATGCATACATCAAATTCAATACAAAGATCTTGTAATCTTGATGTGTTTTAGGCATTATTTAGTATTTGCAGGTTTTCAGGTCATCAAAATGTCTCTAAACCAGAAGTATGGCAATGCCATTGTTGCTTCATTGTGTAGTATTTGCAATTACATTCAGTTTTCTTGTTTTAGAGAAAGTGAAGGTTAGTTTGAGTAATTTATAGGTTCGTTTGTTAGATTAATGAATACAATGTTCAGAAAGATTGTATTGTTTTACGTTGTTATATAATATTACACGTTTGTAATTTTAATGGTGGGTGTGCACTATTCGGATTAAACCGAATAACCAAACCAAATAAAACTATATTGTTATTTGGATTGGTTTTTTGGTGTTTCCATATTGGTTTCGATTTTTTTTTTAAAAAACCAAAACCAATATATATAAAGTTTTTAATTTTAGAATTAAATTAGAGTTAATCATTTTTGTTCTTTTTTGGTTATTGGCTCTGTTTTTCATGATGATTATATTTTATGTTTGAACATCTTTAATAGGTATATTTATAAGTATCGTGTTTTAAATTTTAGTTATGATTTATAGTATTAGAAAGTATGTTTTGAGGGATTCAATATTGTTGTTATTTTGGTTATATTATTAATTATTGATATAATTGTATTGGAAAAGCCTGAACCGAATAGCGAAAAATTAAACTAAACCAAATTTATTTTGAATCGGATTGGATTACACTTTTACAAAACCAAGGACAGAAAAATCCTAACCGAATGTAGACCCGTAGGAGCTATTATGAATATGCAGAATAAAAGATGGAATATGAGTATTAAATAATAAATAATGATAAAATGAGGACCTGTAGAAATCTCATCGAAATTAAGGATTTATTGATGTATTGATGTTATTGATAGTATTGATAGGTAGATCAATTTTGTACTTCAACTTAACATCGTTGGGTTAAAATTGAGAAGTGTTTATCATCTGAGTAACTCACTACCGTTTATCAAATTTTGATTTGAATTTTGCTCTAACTATACTCATTTCTACCTTACTTAATGTATGACTTGAGATTATAATATTGAAATAAACCAATAACATTTTTATCGGTATTTCAATTGGTTTTATTTTAGTTCTCTCGAATAATTTTGAAGATCTTGTTCTCAACTTTCGAATATAAAATTATATTTAATGGGAAATATTTAATTTATTTTAGGACAAATTACAAAAATCACATTCTTATAAAATCACAATGTATTCCTTAAAAGTTTATAATTACAAAAATCTTTCAAAATGGATACAATAAGTGTTGATATATTAATCTAATGTGCGAGATACATTAATTTAATGCTCAAGATACACTAATCTGATGCGTAAGATATACTAATTTAATGCGCGAGGTACATTTTATACATGATATACTAATCTGAGTTTGATGTGCAAGATACACTAATTTGATGCGCAATATACACTAATTTGATGTGTGAGGTACATTTTTTACATGATACAATAATATGATGCGCAAGATACATTAATGTGATGTGCGAGAACACTAATGTAATGCGGGAAAATGAAAAATTTTAGAAATTTGTAAAACTTATAACGAATAATGAAAATAAGTAAACTAAAAGGTGGAATTTTCGTAATTAATAGTTTATTTTATCATAAAATAAACTTTTCCTAACACACAAGATGATGCAATTTGTAACAAACTTATGTCCACTCAATGTATGTCACATTTTATCTTATTCTCTTCCAATTTTATTTGTGTTTTTTTTTTTCATAACAATCACTCATCAAGATAAGGATTGCATCAATTATTTTATTAATATTTAAAAATTTAAATGTCACTCCAACTAATTATCATGTATGCCTTATAAAAAGAAAAATGACAAAAAGGCAAAATATTGAAAAGTTTTATTTGAATTGTCTTAACAATTAGATATTAGTAGTCCCCTTTCTATTATTTTTCGTATTTAATTTATGTGACATATTTTTATTTAGAATTATTTAAATTTATACTTTATGTTGTACGTTTTCATAAATTTATTGTTATATATATTTTCTATTATTCTTAAATTTTATGTCTAATACAAATTGTATTATAAAATTGAAATGAATAGACTAATGTTTTTTTGTTCAAATATCAAATAAAACACAAATGTGACAAATTCATTCCACCAATCCTTTCTTATCATTTATAGGCAAAGGATAAGTCAACTTCAATTATTAGATGAAATTACAACCAAATAGCAACCACATGTTGGAGATTTTTTTGAAATTATGTCATTGAAAATAAAATTGAAATTATTTTAAAATATAAAAGTATATTATTTGTTGGATGTATTTAAAATAAAGGTAAAAATAGTTCGAAAAATATTTCAATTTTGACCGAAATTGTTTTTATAATATCAAATTTTAGGGAGAACCTTTTATCCTCTGCACTATTTAATAGTGTATTTTAAAGGTGTATATCTGCCCACGTGAACACATTACTACTTATAATGATGCAATATTTATGATGTTTACGTAGGCACAAACATGTCTTTTAAAACACACTATTAAATAGTGTATGAGGTAAAATTTCAAATTCCAAAGTTCGATATAGTAACAACAATTTCGATCAAAGTTCATATATATTTCAGGTCTTTTTCCGTAAAATAAAAGAATACATATAAAATGGAACAAATAAAGTACAACGATAACATATCTAATGAAATTTCAGAAATAAGGTCTACGAAATTAATGTATATAGCTTTTATCACTATAGCATCAAAATAGAGATTATTACCGAAAGATCTTCAACTGCTCAAATGCAACAATTTAGGAACAAAGAAACTAATGAAGCATTATTTATGTATATAATTCCTTTTTTTTAAAAAAAAAATTATTGAAAAGAATAAAGAATTTTAAGTTTGTGTTCAAGATGTTTCTAAAGTAAAAGATGAATATTATTAATACTCCAAATTGCTAGAATTATAATGTTTTTTTAATTTTATTTATAGAGCACCTACCCCCAACTTGATTATTTGGTTGTTGTTGGATTCATGATACATCCTTACAATGATTTTAATAATTTATATAAAATAATAATTTTTTGTAAACTTATATAAAGATTATAAAAAAAGAATTGTATAATCCTCCTCATTTATACTTATTAGAAAAATCAAATTTGTACCTTGGATGAACAAAAGTTGAATATAATATATGAACTTTGTAAAGGAAGTGGACACATAAAAGATTATTCATGAATTAAAAAAATATTATCTTTTAAACATGATCTTTCAATTACAAATTAGGTGCAATAATAAATTTATAGAATCATGAGAAGTGTATTGGAATACAGTCAGCAATACTAACTTTTAATGGTGAAATATTTAGGGTTTTTTTTTTTTTTATGATTCGAATATTTGATATTTGCTTGAGAATTCGATTAATTTTTATTTACATAGAAAGTTTACTTTGAGGGATAAATGATATATATAGTGTTTTTTTTTTATTGAATATACAGAAACAACACATTTTAGAATTAATAAGATTTTTGTTTTAATTTTTTTTAAAGGTCATAGTGAAATACTTGATTCTTAAATCGTGATCTAGTATGTCTTAAAATCTTATAGTTATTGTCAAATATAAAAGGTGAAGTATAAAAAATATTAGTTCGACAAAATTTAAAAAATTTAATCTGGAGACAAATATTGAGAGCGAATGAATTTATTGAGTTTGCACATATGACAAATTTCAGAATTAATAAAATTTTAAATTCTGAAATTTTATTGCTAGTAGTGAAAAATATTAAATCAGTTCAAGACATGCGAAACAAAACGTGTTACGTAAAATACAACATTCAATGCTATTCAGATTATATTCAGACTTAATACAATTATTAGCCACACACGATTATTTTGCTAATAGTGAAAAATGCCAAATCACATCTGACATCAGGGGCGGACCCAGTAAGCCAGACGCGGGTGCTCGAGCACCCATTGATTTCCGAATTTTTTTGTATATATATATAGAAAATATGATACATATGTTATTATAATTTAAATGAGCACCCATAGAACAAAAGCAGCTGTGGATGAGCTGGTTTAAACCTCCGCAATAAGAGGCGCGCGAAGTAGCATTTATTTTTTTAAATTTTTTCCAGCGAATTTTACACCTGTTTTTAAATTGCTAACAAGTTTATGTTAAAGGAAGTGAGTACCCATCCGCCACTGACATGGTAATGATGTGTCTATGGGTCTCATTTTCAGAAAAAAAACAACTTCATTATAGTAGAAGTGTTACTTTCAAATTAATTTAGCTTCTAAAATTAGTCAAACTAACATTTGTAAAGCAAAACATGATACATATAATAGGATCTTTCGATACTACTGAGATTATTCAGTCAAATACAAATATTGAATACACACAAGTATTTTATTGTTAGTAATAAAAATGTCAACAATATCGACACAAGCAAAGCCTGATACATACAGTAAAATATTTGATACTATCGAGATTATGTCGACCCAATTCAAATACGAGACATATACAAATATTTTATTACTAGTAGAGAAAAATGCTAAACAACATCAATATTTGCGAAGCAAAAGGTGATATGTGATAGAGCATTCTTTTGAGTTCAATACAAGTATCAGAGACACATAAATATTTTATTGCTAGTAGAAAAAAATGTCAAACCACATCAACACCTATAAAGTAAGAATATGATTCGGTACAATAGAGCATTCGATACTATCAAGAATATTCAGACGCAATAAAAATATCAAAAATGTATGAGTATTTTATTTCATGTAGTGAAAAATATCAAACTTCCTCACACTTGCGAAGCAAACGATATATACAATGAAATCTCTCAATAGTCGAGATTATCTGATACAATACAAATATCAAACACAGACGAGTATTTTGTTGCTAGTAATAGAAATGTCAAACCACATTAACAACTGAAGAAAAACGTGATACATATAATTAATCATTCAATATTATCGTAATTATTCGAATCCAATACAAATATCAGACACACATTAGTATTTTATTTCTAGTAGTAAAACATACCAAACTGAATCAAAACGTGCAAAGCAAAACATGATACATAAAATAGAGCATTCAATAGTATCAAGATTATTTAGGCCCATACAAATATCAAACTCACAAGAGTATTATATTACTAGTAGCAAAAAATGTCAAATCGCGTCTCATGTGGTAATGATGTGTCAATGGATCTCATTTTAAGACAAAATAACTAATTAAAGTTAGAAAAGTTATTTTCAAATTAGTTTAGCTTCTAAAATTAGTCAAATTAACACTTGCAAAGCAAAGCGTAATACATATAATAGAATCTTTCTATACTACTGATATTATTCGGCCCTATACAAATACAGAACACACACGAGTATTTCATTGTTAGGAATGAAATAGTAAACCATAGCAACACATGCAAAACCTGATACGTACTATAAAGTATTTGATACTATTTAAGATTATTTGGACTTAACACAAATATCAAACACACACTAGTATTTTATTGCTAGTAAGGAGAAATGTCAAACTACATCAAAATCTGTGAAGCAAAACGTGATATGTACGATAGAACATTTATGTATTTTCAATAAAAATATTAGAGACACACGAGTATTTAATTGCTAGTAGTGAAAAATGTCAAACCACATCAACATATGCAATGCAAAACATGATACGTACAATAGAATACTCAATATCGTAATAATATTCATATCCAATACAAATATTAAATACACACGAATATTTTATTGCTAGTAATCAAAAATGCCAAACCACATCACATCTACAAAGAAAACGATACATACAATGAAATCTTTGATACTATCGAGATTATTAGGGCACAATACAAATATCAAACACACACGAGTATTTTGTTGCTAGTAGTAAATTAAAAATGTCAAATCATATCAACACCTGAAGAAAAACGTGATATATATAATTGATCATTCAATATTATCGAAATTATTCGAACCCAATACAAAAACAAACACATACGAGTAGTTTACTGCTAGTAGAAACCATACCAAATCATATCAACACGTACGACAAAACGTGATATATACAATAGAGCATTCAATATTAGCAAAATTATTTAGATCCTTACAAATATCAAACTCACACGAGTATTTATTACTAGAAGGGTAAAATGCCAAACGACATCCGACGTTGTAATGATCTGTCCATGGGTCTCATTTCCAGACAAAACAACTTCATTAAAGTAGAGATATTATTTTCAAATTAATTTAACTTTCGAAATTAGTCAAATTGACACTTGCAAAGCAAAACGTGATACATATAATAGAATCTTTCTATATTACTGAGATTATTCGGTCCAATACAAATACTAAACACACACGATTATTCTATAGTTGGTAATGAAAAATGTTAAACCATATTACCACAAGCAAAATTTGATACGTATAATAAACTATTCCATTGTATAGAGATTATTTGGATCTAACATATATACCTTACACACACAAATATTTCTTTTACTAATAGTGAAATTATCAAATTATATCAACATCTGCGAAGTTAAACGTGATATGTGCAATAGAACATTTATTTAGATCCAACACAAATATTACAGACACACGAGTATTTCATTTCTAGTAATGAAAAATGTCACACCACATCAACTATTGCAAAGCAAAACATGATACGTACAATAATATTCAATTCTATCAAGAATATTCATATTTACTGCAAATATCAAATACACACAAGTATTTTACTGTTAGTAGTAAAATATACCTAAAATTATATCAACATGAGCTAATCAAAACATTATATATACAATAGATCATTAATATTTAGACCCATACAATATCCATCTCACACGAATATTTTATTATTAGTAGCAAAAAATTTCAAACCACATCTGACTTGGTAATGATGTGTCTATGGATCCCATTTTTAGACAAAACAACTTTATTAAAGTAGAAATATTATTTTCAAATTAGTTTAGCATAAAATTAGTCAAATTAACACTTGCAAAGCAAAACGTAATTCCTATAATAGAATCTTTCGATATTATTGAGATTATTCCGTTCAATACAAACATTAACACAAACGAGTATTTATCGTTAGTAATGAAAAATGTCAAATCATATCACACAAGAAAAACACAATACATACAATAAAATATTTGATACTATCGAGATTATCAGGACCTAATACAAATACAAGAGATATACGAATATTGTTGCTAGTTGTGAAAAATACCAAACTACATCAACATATGTGAAGCATGACGTTATATGTGCAATAGACCATTTTATTTGAATTCCAATACAAATATCGAAGATACACGAGTAATTTTATTGCCAGTAGTAAAAAATGTGAAATCACATCAACACATGTGAAACAAAATATGATACATACGATACAGTACTTAATACTATTTAAAATATTCAGTCCCAATACAAATACAAAATACGCATATTGCTAATAGTGGAAAAAAATCAAACCACATCACACATACAAAGTAAACGATACATATAATAAAATCTTTCGATATTTTCGAAATTATTCTGAAACAATATAAATACCAAACACGCACAAAGTATTTTGTTGCTAGTAATAAAAGATGTCCAATCACATCAACACCTGAAGAAAAACGTGATACGTATAATTGATCATTCAATATCATCGAAGTTATTCGATCACAATATAAATATCGAACACACACGAGTATTTTATTGCTAATAACGAAAAACGCCAAATCATATCTGACATGGTAATGATGTGTCAATGGGTCCCATTTTCTAACCAAACAACTTCTTCTTCAACAATTATTATCACTGAAAAAATATATATAAAAAAACCATTGATTTGTTGCAGAACAGGGTGCGGCGATTTTGTCTTTGAAGCCTCTCAAATTTCATATATATTTATGTATTCGGCCGGATAAGTCTCTCAGATTCAGGCGCCGGTCACCGGTGAATTCTTCCCGGAGAATTTTCTGATATATAGCCGCCGGAGCCGGTGAATTTGAACAAAAAATGGGGATTGCATGGGACGATGTCGTTTTGATTGAACACAGAGGGAAAACCGGTGAGCCGACTTCTATCACCGTGAATTGCCCTGATAAAGCTGGGCTTGGATGTGACCTTTGCCGGATTGTTCTGGAATTCGGACTCTATGTTACTCGTGGAGGTAAGCTATTGAAGACGGAAAATTACACTGTTTATATATATATATAAATGTTGAATCCTGTTTGAGTTTTTTCGCGTGTTTACTTCTTCATTTCTTCGTGTTTTGAATCTCCTTGATGAAAATCCTGGCTCTGCGTCTCGGGTTGTGAGGTGTCTTATTCTTTCATTAGGATTTGGATCTACATTTTTTTTTTTAAAATTATTGGTCCTTTGTAGTTTTCATTTTCCTATTGTTTGTTTTTAACATTGAATGCTAATTTTGCTTGATAAGTTGATGGTTTATGGTTGATTTGTATGTATGCTATATGTTGGTGTATTTCAATATCTATACTGCAATGGTGGCTAAAGGTTTGTGCCTTTTGTGTTATTTTTTTGATTTGGTTTGTTAATCTTCTGAGTCATTGACAAAAAAGATGGAAAATTTGCCTGTTTTAGTAACCATGGTGTATGGTTAGCTTGCGTCCGCTTCAACTAATTTTGCAAGGGACTTGTTATCTCCACATTCACTAGTACCTCCCTAACTTCTCTAGGATAGGGGTAAGGTGTGTGTACACTCTACCCTCCCGGATCCCACTTGTGAGGATTACACTGGGTTTGTTGTTGTTGTTGTTGTTGTTACCTGCTACCTCCACATGCACGGGGACTGAGTAATTCTATTCACCAAGGGGGGGATAGATGGGAAGAAACGTAGTATTTTTGCCTCCGGTTGGTGTTGAATCGAAGTCCTCATGTTAATAGTTGAGGTTTGATTTTCTAATTTCCCAATCTATGTTTAGTGTTCAGTGTTATGATGAAGCTGTTAGAGGGAGAGGAGAGGAGGAAAGAAAAGAGAGTAATAAACCATCATGTCGCTTGCTTTCAGTTTGAATTTTCTCTTAAAAGTACTTAGCTTATCATATGTGAGGTTTTCTGAATCCTGTCCAGGGTCAAAGTTTGTAAAAAAATCACTAGACAAACAAACTACTTGCGATGAAATGTCAGAATACATCTTTAGTTGAACTAATGTGTTTTCATGTTTACATATAGCTTCAAGTTCTTTCATTTTCCTGACAGAATGTTTGTTAGCTCAATTATTTCCGTCTTTTTAACGCCTTCATGATTTATTTCACCAGCTACTTAACACGTTTTATGATATGGATGGGTAAATTAATACAGATTTTGCCACCGATGGGAAATGGTGTTACATAGTACTGTGGGTTGTGCCACGTCCAAGCTCGCTAAAGGTGGATTGGGGAAGCTTGAAAAATAGGCTTATGTCTACATGTCCCTCATGCATGATTTCATTTTACCTAAACCAACAGTCCACTGCTTCTGCACCACCTTCAGTTTACCTATTGAAGGTGTTTTGCCTAGACAGGAAAGGATTGCTACATGGTAAGCATAATACGTCTCAACTTTTTGTGCTTTTTTACTAGCACATAGTTTCATTAAGTTCTCATGTGGTTATTTGTGCTTTTCAGATGTTACTAAGGTCCTTTGCGAGCTTGAGCTAACAATTCAAAGAGTGAAAGTCACGACAACACCAGATGACAAAGTTTTGGATCTCTTCTTCATAACTGATTGCATGTAAGTCTCTTGAAGTCCTCAACAGGTTTATGTTGCCTTTGATCATTATCATAATTGACTTGTGGTGATCTATTTAGTATAAGATTGTTTATTCTGTGGCCTTGCTGCATTATTATTGATGCTGCTAATGCTGTAAGACCATACCATTTCTGACGGTTGAACCAGATACACAGTGATTGGCCGTTAGACTGAAGAAAGTCCCCTTTTTAGCTGATCAGTATTAACTAAGCTCAATAACCATTGAGGTGAAAGAAACAATGTCAAACTCAATTACCAAGCACTATGTTGTCCTTACACATGTATACCGAACCAATATTGAAAGATCTTAGATGTTAAAGACATGGATGCCCTTCAGTGAATTCTCTATAAAAATTAGCAGTAATTTTTTTCCTTTTCTTTGGAATGATAGCAAATTGAGTATGGAGGAATCATATAGCCCCAAGTATTTTTGAGTTTGAGGTTTAGTTGATTGGTTGGCTGATTTTGCCTTAAGCATGAAGTATATGTCAACCAATGTAGTTATAAATCTTTTTTTTTCTATTAATTATTGGAAGGATTTTATTATATTTGCATTTCTTATCGGAAAACTGAACACTCGACTGCGGATGGAATGTTGATGCTGTTTGTGGCTTGATATCAGCTTCATAATATAATATCTTTAAACAACCAGAATGTTAAACTACATAAAATAATTATTGATGTAACTTATGTTCCACAAAAACCTGCCCCCAAGTTGTGCTGCAACTCTTCGCTAATATATCATTGTGTTTATTGTAGAATACTGTGATTTGTCTGTTGTTGATCCTTTTGGTAATTCTACTTCATTTCCACCATATGATTTAACTGTTGGGCTGTGAAAGTTGATGCTCCTCTTCTGCTATCAAATGAGGAAAAGCCTAAGCATTACAAATAAAAGTTATCAGTAATTGCCTGTTATGTGGTATTTACATTTCTGTTTGGTATTCTTTCATATCAGGGACTTGCTGCACACAAAACAAAGACGAGATGAGACATGTGAACATCTAAGTAATGTTCTGGGAGAATATTGCATTAGCTGTGAACTTCAGTTGTCGGGGCCTGAATGTGAAGTTCAGCAAGGATTCACTTCTCTTCCACAAGAAGTTGCAGAAGAGTTGTTTAGTTGTGAATTGTCTAAGGAAGCAGTTCCCATGTCCTCTGCATCTGATACGGCAAGATTAAAGAAGGCAACCATCACAGTGGATAACTTATTGAGCCCAGTTCATACGTTGCTTCAAATACAATGCGTTGATCAAAAGGCCCTCATCTATGACATTTTGAGAACTTCAAAGGACTGTGATATTCAGGTAACCATATATTTTACCAACTGTGTAGTGAATGCCTTTTCTCTGGAATCAAATTTGTGTTGTAAGCAAACCACTTTCGACGTGTAGATGGTTCTCAAAATTTATGTCCTGTGAAATTTCGATGTGTTAAAGGAGTCTGCTATATATACTGGAGTTGCAGTTCTTGTCTAAAATTGTTCACAACGGACAAAAAAGATCGGGACTATATACTTCATTGGTGCTTTTAGTTTGGAATATCTTTGCTATTGCCTTAATTTCAGACGTTAAACTTATGTGCTATTATTTCTTGTTCAGATTGCTTTTGGAAGAATCCAGTCTACTGCCAAGGGTTATCGTACTATAGACCTATTTATCCAGACAACAGATGGGAAAAAGATTATCGATGATGAGAACATAAAATCTTTGTGTTCCCGCTTGAAGGAAGAGATGCTTCATCCACTTCGAGTTACTGTTGGTAGTCGTGGCCCAGATACAGAACTACTGGTTGCCAACCCCGTTGAGTTATGCGGAAAGGGAAGGCCACGTGTTTTCTATGATGTCACAATTGCCTTGAAAGAGCTCGGGATCTGTGTTTTCTCTGTAAGTAGCCATATCCTCAAATTCTCCTCCATACACGTTTCTGCTTCCATGGCTCTAACAGATACACATCTTTGCAGGCTGAAATTGCAAGACATTCAACAGCAGAGAGGCAATGGGAAGTTTATAGGTTCCGATTGGATGAAAGCCCAGAGTACCCGTTAGCTAGCAAGAGAGCTCGGACTGATATCCTGGATAGAGTGAAAAAAACACTAATGGGCTGGTGAAAATTCAAAAATGTACAATAGCATCAGATCCTTTAACTCAGCTCAGCAACGTCCAACGGTCACCATGTATGTATACATCTGCAAGAAAACAAACAGAAGCTTAAAGAGAACCTTGAGCCATCGGAGAACCATCGCCTTGAGAGCTGATTCTGTGACTTATCTAGGTTTCTTTTAAGTTAACATTAGCTGTATGAGTTTTATGAGAGGTGTAATGTTGTTACCTCTGATTTAAATCATATGTTTCTCTTTATATTATAAAATATAATAGGATCTCCTTTATTTTCACCATCTCTCTTCCCTTTTTGCATATTGATATTATGTTGTTATGGGCAGTGTGCATTAGGGTATAATTTAAGATAAAAATGTATATATAAGTAATGTTTTTCGCAGGTGCTCGATGATATAGTCGACTTGTGCACAAGCTAAGTTATATATAATTATTGAAATTTTCTTTAATATTTCTCTAATATACATTAATTTTGGAAGTTGTAATCTCATATAATAAGGCAATGATCAAAATAATAGTCCAAAAAGGTTAAGATTATCCTTAAACTATCATAAATGAATTTTGCCCTGTTAATAGTTGGGATTAACCATACTCTCAGCGATATTTGTAGTTTGGGAAGTGATTTTTTTTTCCTTTTTAATAAAATGGTCAATACTTTTTGATTAAATTTTTTGATTCAAGCTTCTTGGTAGAGTGTTACTCCAAGCAAATTTAAATTTGATTGAGAATAACATCGTATTAAATACTATTCTTTTCTTAATGTGGATTAAAAACTACTTGTATAGGTCGGGGTTGAGGATTGGGGGGCCGCGCCCTACCCCGTCGGTTTATGCCTCGTTATGAGAACTGATGCCTTTTGACTTTCTATGAGGAGAGGAGCTTTGCCTCTACACCCCCCCCCCTTTCCCTCTAAAGCCCCTCGCTCCACTCATTTTGAAACTTCTAATCAGACCTGATTGAACACGACATAGATCAAAGGTCGTTCATTAGTCTTACTAGTCAAATATATGAAAAGAAGGGATGTATTTCGACCTTGCTTTGAAAATAAAGCTAACAATTTAATGAGTTAATGGTTAAATACACACTTATCAAATTGGATGTAGGTGCCATCACGATTTAGGAGAGGTTTGGGTCGTGATAATTTTGGCTCGCTTTTATCTTTTGATGAGAGACCGGATGAAAATAAAACTAAAAAAATTAATGAGTTAACGGTTAAATATATACTTATCAAATTGGATGTAGGTGCCATCACGACTTAGGAGAGGTTTGGGTTGTGATAATTTTGGCTCTCTTTTTTCTATTAGATGAGACACTAAATGAAAATAAAGCTAAAAAACTTAATGAATTAATGGTTAAATACACAGTTAACGAATGAATGTAGGTGCTATCACGATTTAGAGGAGATTTTTGAATCGTGATAATTTTGGCTCACTTTTTTTCTTTTAGTTTTTGATTTAACATTTGATATTCATTTTAAAGACCGACTAATCGTAATTTGCGTTAAAAATCTCAATTCAAAGATAAAACTCTCTAGGTAGTCGTCCCCGAGGCTCAAATCCAGACTAAGTACTTACCATCCCACCACAACGCAACTCGTAACAAAAAAAGGTCTCTAAAACTTTAAAGTTTAAAACCCTAAAACACCTTCTTCTAGGGTTCAGCAACCAGTAAAACCCCTTCTTCTTCTTCGCTCATCAATTTGGTCTCTGAAATTCTTCGATTCCGTTGCTATACAAGGAAGATGAAGAATCTGAAGATATTGAAGGAGCAATTCTCAAAGATTCAGTTACAGTCCGAAGATGAAGTTATCAGCTTTGCAGCATTTGACGTTGAACGCAATCGTCTCTTCTTAGCTTCATCTTCAAACTTCATATACACTTTATCTCTTCCATCATCTAATGTAAGTTCTTCCAAATCATTGCAGTTTTAATTTTCTTAAAATTTTGAATCTAATTGTTAGTACACATTTGATACATACTCTGTCAACTTTAACGAACATGATAAAGATGTCTTTTTTAAAAATCATGTTTTGTGTTAGAGACCCCACTTGTGTTAATTGGTATGAGAAGAATTGTTCGGGTGTGTATCGAAACAATCTCTCTACCTCTTGAAGGTAAGGTAGGGATAATGTCTACGTACACACTACCCTCCCCAAAATCCCACTTGTGAGCTTACACTTTGTTGTTGATATGAGAAGAATTGCAACTTGTATAGTTTTTGAATATTGAGTTGATATAATCCAATTTAACTTTGAAGATTAGTCATAACTGTACTCTGGATTAGCAAAAAAGGATGTCATATATTGGGAAAGATATTATCACTAATTGACTATGATAACAATTTAAATGGCCTGTGGCGTATCCTCGATTTGGAGTTAGTTCTTATGTATGTGCTAGCCTTAAGTTGGAGAAGTGGTGAATTTTTTTGTTCTCATTTTTTGCATGCAAACTTTGTTTGGTTGCAAAGGTTTCAGCTTTGTTTGCTGACTTTGAAAAGCTTATTATTATAGAAGGTTATTTTTTTCCCAAAGTTCGGATAGAAGATTGTTTTTTAATTTTAAACAAGCTAAGTTCTTTTTGCAAAAGGAAAAAAAACAACAAAAAAAACGATTGCCTTATAAGATTTTTCCTAATTTCTGGAAGTATTATGTAGTTAGACCAAACACTATGAGTTTACTTTCTTCCTCTTCATACTTCATATACACTTTACCAAACGTTGTCCGGATTTACTAATCTATATTATCATCAATCGCTAGGATAAAAAATTTAGATGGCCCTGTTACGGGTTCAGGATTTAGAGTGAGTTCTTCACATATAAGTTTGTCCTCACAGAAAAATTATTCTCTGACTATCTTGGTGTTATGGCAGAATGCAGGAGCTTGGAATTCCATATCAGATAACCTTGTTGATTTGGAGCCCGGGGATTTCATTACTTCCATGGATTATTTAATGGAAAAAGAAGCGTTGATTATTGGGACTTCGTATGGTCTTCTATTGCTATACACTGCAGATGATAATACGACAGAAATTGTTGGCCGATTGGAGGGTGGAGTAAAGTGTATCTCACCTAGTCCAGATGGAGATCTTCTTGGTGTAATTACTGGTTTTGGACAGATACTAGTGATGACACCCGACTGGGATGTTTTATTCGAGATGGCTCTTGATGATCTACCTGAAGATATTGACGTACGTAAGGACTTCTTTCCAAATATCTGAATTAATAAATGCTTTTGCCTCTTCAAGTGAAGTTCTATCATCCTTAAAATGCTCTTTTGGTGATTATATGTACATTTCCGGAATACTTTTTAAAGATCAAATTCTCACAATCATGGCATCATTTTTGGTTGCTATATTTTCCTCTATTGGGATCATTCTACTATTGTCTTTTCCAGGTTGAAGCTAGGTATAATATTAAAAGTGTTGGCAATTTGACTGTATAAACATGTTCTTATGTTTAAAGAAAGTTGATCTGCGGAAAATGACAATTCTAGTTTGGTTTAGTTAGTTTCATAATTATTGAAAATTATGTTTACTTTCCAGACAGTATCTGAAATTTGGTGTCTGGTTTGGTTTAGTTAGTTTCATAATTATTTGAAAATTATATGTACTTTCCAGACAGTATCTGAAATTTTGTTTAATATGATAAACTTGTATAGTAATTGAAGGTAACAAGAATGTCTTCTCGATTTTTAATTGGTGTCTTGTCCAGTTCTTCGATGTATGCACTAGTTTTCTTATCAAAATTCCACTGGTCCTCCGCATGTGAAAACATTAGTTCTTGTGGTAGTAGGGATTAACATGCTGACTTAATTCTGATGGAGGTTCAAGCATGCAAAGGTCATTATATTAACTCTTGATTTTTAGTTTGCAAGCATGTGAATAAGCCTCCATTTATATTGCCCTCTCGGAAAAGGTAATATGATAGCATGTCTTGTATATTGAGTTTATGAACAGCGTTATTGAAGTCATCTATCTTACTTTTTCTCGTAAACATATTTTCTTTCAAGAATGTATCTTGAATGTACATTTTCATATTTGGTTGCACACATTTGGTGCTTGAAATTTGTATTATGCTTTTGTTAAGAAAATGACTGAAAATCATTGCGTTGTTGATTCAGATGAACATACATACTCTTCTAATTATTCATCGGAAAGCCCTATTTCATGGCGAGGTGATGGCAAATACTTCGCAACGTTAAGCAGGGTGAATAATTCTCAGACCTTGCATAAAAAGCTAAAAATCTGGGAACGGGACTCAGGGGCACTCCATTCTGTTTCAGAATCAAATTCTTTCATGGGATCAACTTTGGATTGGATGCCCAGTGGAGCCAAAATTGCTGCAGTTTATGATCGGAAGGAAAATAGAAAATGCCCATCTATAGTTTTCTTTGAGAGGAATGGATTAGAAAGAAGCTCATTTTGCCTCAATGTAGAAATTGATGCTACTGTAGAGCTTGTGAAGTGGAATTGTAACTCGGACCTTCTAGCTGCTGTGGTCAGAGGGGAAAAGTATGACTCTCTGAAGATCTGGTTCTTAAGTAACAACCACTGGTACTTAAAACAAGAAATCAGATACATGAAGGATGACAGAGTCAGATTCATGTGGGATCCGATAAAGCCTCTACAGTTGGTTACTTGGACTACAAGTGGGCGTATCACGGGCTATAACTTTGTATGGAATACAGCTGTCATGAATAACTCAGTGGCACTTGTAATTGATGACTCCAAGATACTAATAACCCCTCTTTCTTTATCTCTCATCCCACCACCTATGTACCTCTTTTGTTTGAATTTTCCCTCTGCCATTCAGAGTATGGCATTTTGCTCTAGAAGTTCTATGAATCACCTGGCTGCATCTTTGTCAGATGGCAGATTGTGTGTTGTAGAGCTTCCTGCAATTGATTGTTGGGAGGAGCTAGAAGGTAAAGAGTTTGATGTTGAGGCTGCGTCTTTTGATTCAGGCTATAATTCTTTCATTCACCTTGCATGGTTGGATTCGCACAAGCTTCTTGGTGTTAGCCATTATCTAGTTAGCAACTTAGCAATAAAAGAGTCCTCTAAGGATGAGCTTTCTATGTATTGGCTCCAAGAAATTGATCTTATGTGTTCTGAAGATCGTCTTCCTAATTCAGTGACATGCTCTGGTTGGCAAGCTATAGGTTTGAATAGATTGTCTCTTGAAGGTACCGTAATTGGTATAGCTCCTAACCAGGGAAATGGCTGCTCAGCATATGTTCAGTTTGATGGTGGGGAAGTGTTCGAGTATGCGTTGAAGTTGGCTGATGCCAGAGGGCTTCATCAGAAACGTGAGGATATGAGTTTTTCTTCATCTTGCCCCTGGATGGATCTTGTGCAAATTGGAGGCTGCTTACTTCAAAAGGCTTTGCTTTTTGGTCTTGATGACAGTGGTAGATTGCTTGTTGGTGAAAGGACATTGTGCAACAATTGCAGCAGTTTTTCTTTCTACTCGAATTCTGCTGACCACTCTGTCACCCATTTGATTCTTTCAACTAAGCAGGATTTGCTATTTATTGTCGATATTAGTGATATCCTGAAAGGAGAACTGGAGGTTAAGTATGGGAACTTCCTGGCAGTTTTCAAGCACAGAAAAGGAGAAGATGAGAGAAACTATATTCAAATATGGGAAAGAGGTGCCAGAATTGTAGGTGTTTTGCATGGGGACGAGTCTGCTATCATACTTCAAACAGTTCGAGGGAATCTTGAGTGCGTCTACCCCAGAAAATTGGTTCTAGCTTCAATAATTAATGCTTTGATTCAAGGGCGTTACAAAGATGCATTACTCATGGTAAGAAGGCAAAGAATTGATTTCAATGTTATTATTGACCATTGTGGTTGGCAAAACTTTGTTCAGTCAGCTGCTGAGTTTGTGAAGCAAGTGAACAATTTAAGTTATATAACTGAATTTGTCTGTTCAATAAAGAATGAAAATATCATGGAGACACTGTACAAAAACTATATATCCCTACCTCATGACATTGAGGCTAAAGCTGTAGATGGAGACCTTAAGAGTTCTCATAGCAATAGCAAGATCCACTCTGTCTTGCTGGCCATGAGGAAGGCTCTTGAGGAGCATGTAACTGAAAGTCCTGCAAGGGAACTTTGCATTCTGACCACTTTAGCTCGAAGTGACCCTCCAGCTCTTGAACAAGCTTTAGAGAGAATAAAAATAATCCGAGAAAGGGAATTATCAGGTTCAGATGAACTGAGAAGGGAACTCTACCCTTCTGCTGAGGAAGCTTTAAAACATCTTTTGTGGTTGTCTGATTCAGAGGCAGTTTTTGAAGCTGCATTAGGTCTTTATGATTTGAACCTTGCAGCTATCGTCGCCTTGAATTCACAAAAGGACCCGAAAGAATTTCTTCCCTATCTGCAAGAACTAGAGAACATGCCAATAGTATTAATGCGATACAATATAGACCTGAAATTGCAGAGGTTTGAGGCTGCGCTTCAGCACATTGTTTCTGCAGGAGATGCTTACTTTGATGATTCTATGATTCTCATGAAGAAAAATCCCCAGCTTTTCCCCTCGGGACTCCAATTGATCACTGACTCTGTCAAGAGAAACCAGGTACTTGAGGCCTGGGGAGATCATTTTAGTTCCACAAAATGCTTTGAGGATGCTGCTGCAACATATTTGTGCTGTTCTTGTTTGGATAAAGCTTTGAAGGCTTATCGTGAGTGTGGTAATTGGGGTGGGGTTCTGACAGTAGCTGGTCTCATTAAACTAGGGAAGGAGGAAGTCTTGCAACTAGCACAGGAGCTTTGTGATGAACTCCAAGCACTTGGTAAACCAGGGGATGCTGCAAAAATAGCTTTGGAGTATTGCGCAGATGTTAACGCTGGTATTAATTTCTTGGTCAGTGCAAGGGAATGGGAAGAAGCTTTGAGAGCTGCATTTCTTTACAGGAGAGACGATCTGGTCCTTGAAGTAAAGACTGCATCACTTGAGTGTGCCAGCTCACTGGTTAGTGAATATGAGGAAGGGCTGGAGAAAGTGGGGAAGTACTTGACTCGATATTTAGGTGTTCGACAACGGAGATTATTACTTGCTGCAAAGCTACAGTCAGATGAGCGATCAATAAATGAACTTGATGATGATACTGCTTCTGAAACTAGTAGCAATTTCAGTGGAATGAGTGCATATACATTGGGGTACGTAATATTTTAATAAGCAACCTTGGTATCTTATTGTTTCTTCTAATTAATTGATTCTTGTCATGGTATATATCATGCTATTACCTTCCTTTTCCAAATATTGCTTCTCATTTCTTTTTGATGTATTCTCTCATATATGCACTGTAAGTGATAACCCTCTGACCTATTATTTCTTTGTATCTTCCTGTTATCCACTGTGTAAAATGTATTTGTCAATAGACAATGATCAACCAATCTCTTCTGTTTCCATGGAAATGTATGTTTTAACTAGCTTTCTGATAACTCTCTTTCATAAGCAGGACAAGAAAGGGATCAGCTGCATCAATAAACTCCAGAGCTAGTACAAAAGCAAGAGACATGAGACGTCAACGGAATAGAGGGAAAATACGTGCTGGAAGGTATGTTATTATGTAAATGTCATATTTCTTTCTGATGCTGAGAGTATTTTAGTTCCTGATCCTTGTCTTCATGGTACATTGCAACTTAGTCCCGGTGAGGAGATGGGTTTGGTAGAGCATTTAAAGGGGATGTCACTGACTAGTGGAGCTAAACGTGAGCTTAAATCTCTCTTGATATGCCTTGTGATGCTGCAAAAGGAAGATATTGCCAGGAAGTTGCAACATGTTGCTACAAATTTTCAACTGTCCCAAATGGCAGCTGTAAAATTAGCTGATGAGGCCATATCAAATGATATAGTTAATGAGCATTTCTATGTTCTGGATAATTACATTCCCAAAATAAAGGAAGATATGCAGCATTCAGAGCTTTTCTCCTGGCAGTCGAAAGTATTGATTTGAAAAGCAAAGGTATCCATTTGGTTCTCTCTCATTTTATGTTACACTTGATCTTTTGTCTTCTCCGTGGGTTCTGGTTTGAGCTCAGCATGGTGTTATAGTTCATAATTGTGATTTATGATGGTACAGTTTAGTGACCCGACCTTAACTGTATAGCTAGTAGTGCTAAGACAGATGCTAACAAACTATTCTACATGCATAAAATTGCCAACACATTTAAGAAATAGGGAATAGCAATACGCACATATGCGTTTTAAGTATAGATACCTGAATAATATGCTTATCACACGCGTTATTCTCTTCTCTTTTCTTTTTTAGACGAAAGGACAGTGGCATATTCCTTTTTTAGACACGGAACGGACACAGTCATGTTCTTTTTAACCTGAAGAGTTAACTTAGTAGATGGAATGGACACGTTATTCTATTGTGAAGTTTGCTTGACTAGCTACAACTATCTTCTCTATGTTCACAGGCATGTCATTGATAATCTGAAATGTCATCCTATCGACTGATGTGGTTGGAAGTGCTACTGAACTACGAGATGGCAGAAGTCGATATTTGTTCTAGTTCTCATCTTCACAAGAGGAGTTCCGATTTCTTGACTAGTAGTATCCCGACGGATATGGTTTTCTTACATTAACATTTGTAGGTTTCAACTCATTTTAGTTTATGTAATCTTCTGTACTTTGCATATTTCTGCAGAATCACGAATCTTTTTTGATATTATAAATGGTTATTGCCTTTTTGGTTTTCAATATATGGAATGCAAGTGATTTTTTTGGTCTGTTTTAGAAATGAGGCCAATTATCAATCAGTTTATCACTGTGAGCCCAACTTATTTAAATAGTTTGCAAGGCATTTCCATATATATATATATATGAAACCTTTTGAATGCTCGTCGTAATCTCTTCTTTTGAGTTGAGGGTCTATTGGGAATAATATGTCTACCTCACACGGATAAGGGTAAGGGTAAGGTGTCTACACACATCCTACCTTCTTAAGACCCTTCTTGATCTGCAATCAAATGCCCAACCATCGAGATTACATGGGGTATGTTGTTGCTTGAATACTTGTCATATAGTTGGGATTACAATGAGTATATTGTTATCGCTTGCATGCTCTTTGTATAGTCCAGTTAATCTCCCCGTGTTCCAATAACAAACAAGGAAAGGGAGAAAAATTGTGAATGTAGAGACTAGTTGAGGACTGAACGAGATGAAGTAGGTATGAAGTACATAGTTCTTGGCGTCTGGTTCTTTGGATGAATCAAGTTACGTCTTCGTTCTTCATTGATTTGGAGGAAAGAGAACTGTTGTTTATCTTCAGTGGTTTGATGAAGATAACTAAGTTGACACACTGGAGTAAAATAATTGCCTAATGAATGATTGAAATTAATCAAAGTGATGAAAAGACAATCATATTTATGTATCGAATCTTTATAACGATAAATCCAAAGTGATGACAAGGCAATCATACTAGTATTATTTAGATGGTCTAAAATATAACATCAAAGGGTCCATAGCTCAGTGGTAGAGCATTTGACTGCAGATCAAGAGGTCACCGGTTCGAACCCGGTTGGGCCCTTTTACATTTTTTTTATCGATTTTAAAATTTACTAACGTATTCGCTTCAATTTATCTTTTTACAATAAGTTTAATGTTAATGTATAGCGTTTCAAAAGCATACTAACAAAAACTCATTTTTAACATTTTTATCGATTTTAAAATTTAATACTGACATGTACTGTGTAGCCAACATATAAAATCTTAAAACAATAGAATAAACATAGATCTTTACCCCTTAATGCTAATGTATAGCGTTTCAAAAGCATACTAACAAAAACTCATTTTTAACATTTTTATCGATTTTAAAATTTAATACTGACATGTACTGTGTAGCCAACATATAAAATCTTAGAACAATCGAATAAACCTAGATCTTTACTCCTTACTCCGAGAAGGTAAAATACACAACTAATTAACACATCGAAATAAAATATTTTACTTTTATAGAATTCGATTTTTTCCTAAATTAAAAGATTATTATCCTTTTTTATATAAATTTTGGTCAATTATTAATTAAAATAAAAATAAAATAAAATATTCCTAGTTCCCTATAGTGACGGGTAGTGTAAAAAGGAAAAAATTGAACACACTTTTTCATTCTCTTCAGTAGCAGCCGCCCAATGTTGAATCTTCTCATTTCTCCTTCAAAAAATTTTCGTTCGCCATGTTCGTTCTAGGGTTTCAAAACTCCTAAGGTATCATGGAATCTCTTTTTGTTGTTATTATTCAATCATTTTTACGTCTTATGTATGTTTTTTTTCGTAGATCTGTTCGTTTTTGAGCTGTATAGGTTGATGTATATGTATTTGATATCGGTGATGTTCGTTGATTTAGTATAGTTTTGGTGTTTCGTTTGTATGAATTTTGACTAGATATATAACATGTGAAACGGAGAAGGATAGTTGAATGATTAATTTTGTAGCTGAAATGGAGGATTTATGTAGTTTACTCCAACTAATATGAGATTGAGGTGTTTTTATTCCAATACCAAATGAAAAATAAGTAGGTGATATGTGAGAGTTGCTCGGATAGTAAGGAGTTTAAGAAAGTAGAATTTTTCTTTTTTGTATTCTGTTTGTATGAAATTTGATAACACATAGCATGCGGAAAGGAGAAGGATTGTGGAAAATACAGTCTAATGATTTAATTTTGCAGCTGAAATGGATGATTTATGTAGTTTACTCCAACTAGTATGAGATTGAGGTGTAGTTGATTGTTTTTTTAACCAAATATGTCAATACCAAATGAAAAATAAGTAGGCGACAAGAGAGAGTTGCTCGGATAGTACTTTCAACCCTAAGGTTATGAGTTTGAGTCACTAAGGGAGCTAAAAAGGGTGGGAGCTCGTAGGGAGGGGTGAAAAAAGGTAGGCGTTTGGATATGAATGGAGGGATATTTGGATAAAATAATACTCATTTTGTTTTAATTTGATTGTTTGGGTTTGGCTTGGCACAGAGTTTAAGAAAGTAAAAAGAACTTTTAATTGTTGTGGTCTTAAACTAAAGATATGTAGAATGTACCATGTCCTTTAATCTCGTGTTCTTAAACATGCAATGTGGAAAGTTAAAATTAAAGAGTTGTTAGAAAAGGAAAGAAGCATTATTTATGAAATGGACTAAAATGAAAAGTAAGATAAAAAATAATTGGAATGGAGGGATGATTTATACAGTAAACTCAAACTAGTATGAGGTTGAAGTAGAATTAATTGATTTAAAATATGTGGTTTTGAATTTCGACGATGTTCTGCTATTCGGTATAATTTTGGTGTTCCATTTGAAATTCTGGATTGATCCGCCCATATGAACTTGACAAAACATGTCACGTGTGAAGGAGGGGGGTTGTGGTAGGTTGATGGTTTGCATAAATATAGTGGAATGCTTAATTGTGCAGTGGGATCTATATATAGGATTTCTATGGTAGTTGACTCCGATTAGTTTGGAATTGAGGTGTTGTAGATTGATTTACAATTATATACATGAAGCTGCTTCTCTGATATCTCTTCTTTTCCCAGCCATATTTTGTTCATTTAGGATGTTATAAGCTACAATTTTAGATCCAGTGGATGTTGAATTGTTTCTTTCAGGGAAAACGAATTACTAAATTGTTACCTCTTAGGGGGGTGGACGGTTGGTTTCTTCCATAATTAATATACTGCTGAGTCTATTCAAAGTTCTACTAAATGATTTTGCATGTTGGTTAATAGAAATTTCTATAATTGAAAGATGTTGGTTGATTGCACATCATTTGTTTGGCACAAATACTTATTCTAATATTTTCCATGCTCCTTTCCTAGGTGTTATCCATGTATAATGATTGTTGTTGAGGTTTGAATTTCGTGAAGAGATTATCAAAGCTTTCGAAGAGTTCATCTAGATATCAGAATTCAAGTCACGGTAATGGCGTGGTTTAGAGCTAGCTCAAGTGTGGCAAAGCTTGCTATTAGAAGGGCTCTATCACAGGGTGGTTCTTACGTCCCAAGAACTCGCATACTTCCATCACAAGGTCGATATTTTCATACCACAGTTGTCAGGCCAAAGGCACAAGCTGCTCCTGTCCCAAGACCAGTGCCACTTTCCAAGTTGACCGACAGCTTTTTAGATGGGACGAGCAGTGTCTACCTTGAGGAGCTCCAGCGAGCATGGGAACAAGACCCAAACAGCGTTGATGAGTCGTGGGATAATTTCTTCAGGAATTTTGTTGGACAAGCTGCCACGTCTCCCGGGATTTCAGGCCAGACGATTCAAGAGAGTATGCGTCTTCTGTTGCTCGTGAGAGCTTATCAGGTTAATGGTCATATGAAAGCAAAACTTGATCCATTAGATTTAGAAGCGAGGCAAATACCTGATGATTTGGATCCAGCATTATATGGGTTCACTGAAGCTGATCTTGATAGAGAGTTCTTCCTTGGTGTTTGGAAGATGTCTGGATTCTTGTCTGAGAATCGTCCTGTGCAAACTTTGAAGGCAATATTAACACGTCTTGAGCAGGCTTATTGTGGAAGCATTGGGTATGAGTACATGCATATTTCTGATCGTGATAAATGCAATTGGTTGAGAGAGCGGATTGAAACCCCAACATCTATGGAGTACAATCGTGAGCGACGGGAAGTTATTCTTGACCGACTGATGTGGAGCACTCAGTTTGAGAACTTCTTGGCTACGAAGTGGGCGGCAGCCAAGAGATTTGGCCTTGAAGGTTGTGAGACCTTGATTCCTGGCATGAAGGAAATGTTCGACCGGGCAGCAGATCTTGGAGTTGAGAGCATAGTCATTGGGATGCCACATAGAGGAAGATTAAATGTTTTGGGTAATGTTGTTAGAAAGCCACTAAAGCAGATCTTCAGCGAGTTTAGTGGTGGTATAAAACCTGGGGATGATGCTGGTTATGTTGGAACTGGTGATGTCAAGTATCACTTGGGAACTTCTTATGATCGGCCTACTCGGGGTGGGAAAAGAATTCATCTATCTTTGGTTGCAAATCCAAGTCACTTGGAAGCTGTCAATCCAGTTGTTATTGGAAAAACTAGAGCAAAGCAATATTATACGAATGACGAGGATAGAACAAAGAGCATGGGCATTTTGCTCCATGGTGATGGTAGTTTTGCAGGCCAAGGTGTTGTCTATGAGACATTGCATCTGAGTGCTCTTCCGAATTACACAACCGGAGGGACCATTCACATTGTGGTGAATAATCAAGTGGCGTTCACTACTGATCCAACAGCTGGAAGATCATCTCAGTACTGTACTGACGTTGCAAAGGCTTTGGATATTCCAATTTTCCATGTCAACGGTGATGACGTTGAGGCTGTTGCTCATGTGTGTGAACTTGCTGCAGAATGGCGCCAGAAATTCCATGCTGATGTTGTGGTTGATATTGTCTGTTATCGTCGATTTGGACACAATGAAATTGATGAACCATCCTTCACCCAGCCTAAAATGTACAAGGTTAGTTCAATTTAAGTTTATGTTTCTTTATAGATTAATATTACTATATTTAGAGTTTTAGATTCGGGGCACAAAGCACTCTGTTCACCTTCCTACTGCAAATTGTGACCAAGTACGATAGAAATTCATTTATATTCCCACTGGAATTGGGGATTTTTTTATCTTTTGTATGAAAACACTGATATGTTTGTCGTTCTATGTCTTGCAATAGATCATCAGAAATCATCCTTCTTCATTGGAGATCTATCAAAACAAACTCCTAAATTCCGGTCAGGTGGCAAAAGATGATGTGGAAAAGATACATAATAAGATCAATAGAATCCTCAATGAAGAGTTCATTGCTAGTAAAGATTATGTGCCTCAAAAAAGAGACTGGCTTTCTGCTTTTTGGTCTGGTTTTAAGTCTCCTTCACAGCTTTCACGTGTTCGAAACACCGGGTATGCTTTGAACTTAAATGGTTTATTTTTAAGCTTGAACCATGTGACTCAAGATAGGTGCTATTCTGCAGTGTCAAACCTGAGATTTTGACGAATGTCGGGAAAGCAATCACTACGTTTCCAGATGGTTTTAAGCCTCACAGAGCATTAAAAAGGGTTTTTGATGACCGTCGAAAGATGATTGAGACAGGGGAGGGTGTCGACTGGGCTGTTGGAGAAGCACTTGCTTTTGCAACATTGCTTGTGGAAGGTAATCATGTTAGGTTGAGTGGTCAGGATGTTGAGAGAGGTACTTTCAGTCACAGACATTCTGTTATTCATGATCAGGAGACGGGGGCTCAGTACTGTCCTCTTGATCATGTTATGATGAACCAAAATGAAGAGATGTTCACTGTGAGCAACAGGTATATTCTAATAGCTGTTTTATTTGTAATCCAGTTTATGAGGTTGCATTCTTGATGTGTTTCGCCTTTGTGTATGCCAGCTTTCCATGTGTATTTTTTCTTACCGTTGGGATATTCAGTTTCCGTTTGATCTCTGCTGAATGATGCTAGTTTCTGTGGCAAATAGTCTGTTGGCCGAGTAAATTCACTTCCAATTGCCTGTCAGAATATGCTTATCTTGATTTTGTCAGTGAAAGCTTTTCTTTTGAAGAACTTGATCTACTCAAAAGTTCACATTTGAAATCCAGCTCCATTTTAGGAGCTCACTTATCTCCTTCGTTTACCAAATCAACAGAAATGTGTTTCTTTCTGAGCTAGTCACTCATGTCTGTCTTACGTCCCTTGTCGGTTTCAAAAGTGTGATTAAGTTTCAATAAGTCTGTTGGGCAAGTCTTGAGGAGTTATTATGTTTTTGGAGTGGATTTTTTCTCTGGAATATAGTTATATTTATTAACAATATATATTTATCTAATATAAGAGCCTTAAGATCAACATATAACTCTGTTTGCTCTTGTATTTCTATGCAGCTCCCTTTCAGAGTTTGGTGTTTTGGGATTTGAATTGGGTTATTCAATGGAAAATCCAAATTCGTTGGTAATTTGGGAAGCTCAATTTGGTGATTTTGCTAATGGAGCTCAAGTAATATTTGACCAGTTCGTGAGCAGTGGAGAAGCGAAATGGTTGCGCCAGACTGGATTGGTTGTGCTTTTGCCACATGGTTATGATGGTCAGGGCCCTGAGCATTCTAGTGGACGTTTGGAACGTTTCCTCCAGGTGCATCAGCTGTTCTTCTCACTAGTAGAAAGCATAACTTTCTGACAGTTAGGAAGTTTCACTTTGCATTCTGGCTAAGGAGCATTGGCTAGTCATGAATATGAATATGATGACATGGTTGAAAGAAAATATAAGATACAAGAGGTTGGAACCATGTGAAATTTAATGAATGGAATTGTGCTTAGAAGTGTGCTACTCACAGTGCTAGGTTAAATAGAATATAAGGTCCAATTTATGTTGTACAGTGAAGTAAATATTGATTTGGGTCTGGTTTGATCACACGATACAAGAGTTTATAATATAGTGTCCAATTCATGTACTGAATACTTCAAACAGTTTCCTAAAGGGTCTTGTAATGCCCCGTCTTCCTTTAGAGTCCTGTATCTTCTACTTTAGGTTTATGAGTTGTGTTCCTCTGATTGTTTCAACAATGTTTATCACCTTTGTATTTTGCTCAATTTAATGAGATACTTTTCCACGACAGATGAGTGATGACAACCCGTTTGTTATCCCGGAGATGGAACCTACGCTAAGGAAGCAGATTCAGGAATGTAATTGGCAGGTGGTGAATGTAACAACTCCAGCAAATTATTTCCATGTTTTGCGGCGTCAAGTAAGTGCAACTGCAAGCTTTTTAAATTTTTGAACTTTTCTGCTTCTTTGTTTTCTCATGTGTAACTGCTTCTCAGATTCACAGAGATTTCCGTAAGCCTCTCATTGTGATGGCCCCAAAGAACTTACTTCGTCACAAGAGCTGCAAGTCAAATCTGTCCGAGTTCGACGATGTCCAAGGTCATCCAGGTTTTGACAAACAAGGTACCAGGTTTAAGCGTCTGATTAAAGATCAGAATGATCACTCTGATCTTGAAGAGGGTATCAGACGGCTGGTCCTTTGCTCAGGAAAGGTGTGTAGCATACTCTTATCTTTTGATAATCCCATTTTCATGATCATGGTCGTCTTAAGCTTTTGACATGCAATTATAAACACAGTACTAATACATACGATGAGTTAAAATTTTTCTTTTGATGATGACATGCTCTAAAATTTTCCTTTCTCACCATGCAGATACAAACATCTTTAGATGCAATATAACACGTTTCTTTGTCACTTGGATAATGTAAAACATGAATACATGATATCATTAAAGAACAATAACACTTTTCATGCCTGTAATGCAGATCTATTATGAGCTTGACGAAGAAAGAGCTAAAGCTGATGGGAAAGACATTGCTATCTGTCGGGTGGAACAGCTTTGTCCTTTCCCTTATGACCTTATCCAGCGTGAATTGAAGCGATATCCAAGTATG
Source organism: Solanum pennellii (assembly GCF_001406875.1). Lineage (NCBI taxonomy): Eukaryota > Viridiplantae > Streptophyta > Magnoliopsida > Solanales > Solanaceae > Solanum > Solanum pennellii. The sequence continues at coordinate 76,500,204 of NC_028641.1, forward strand.
TGCTCTTAATCATTTGGGATACCCTTTGCTCGTGAAATTAAACAAAAATCTACTTTCATGTATATTTATCCCGAAATCGCATTTACATAAGCATCCCTGAGTGATTGCATGCATACATCCAACCAGGACTACTGCATAAATGTAGACAAACCAATTGTCACGTGATAACGAATTCAAACTTTCATATTTTCAGATGCAGAGGTAGTTTGGTGCCAAGAAGAGCCAATGAACATGGGTGCATTCAATTACATTGCACCGCGCCTTTCTACTGCCATGAAATCACTAGGCAGAGGTAACATGGATGACATCAAGTATGTTGGTCGTGCTCCTTCTGCTGCCACTGCCACTGGTTTCTTCCAGGTTCACGTCAAAGAACAGACCGAGCTTGTCCAGAAAGCGTTGCAGCAGGATCCTATCAATCAAATCTGAAGCTTGAACGTTCATGTACCCCATATAGCACTGGCCTCCAAAAATGACGCGACGATAGAAATGTTAAGCTATTCTCTGTGCCTGGTATAGCCAGTGTGAGTTTTCATTTTGCTTTTTGGAAAAATAAGGCCTTTTTGTTTGTGCTAGTTTTCAGTCAGTTGCACAGTTTAAACTGATGCTTTCATACATATACGTATTTCAGTTGGTTAAACAATTTTGATCAACAATACAACTCACTCAGACTTATCCTTGTTAACTCTAGTTTGGTGTTTTGCGATACGGTAAATTGGTGATCATAGCTTGTTCAACATTGGGTTATAGATATTTTTAATAGAAAATTATGTTGGGTTTTTGAAAAATATCTCAATTGTGTCATCTAATATATATTCAAAAGAAATTATAAGCACTTCCTTTGTTAATCATTATACAACAATAGACATTTTAATCGAGATAACCGGATAGAGAAGTCAGAGCTTGTTTGGATTAACTTATTCTTAGTGTTTTTTTTTAGTTAAAATATTTTTAAATATTTCTGTAGTAAATACCATGTTCACACCTACCTCATACTGCGGCGGATCTCTAAAAGTGGAGGAATCAAAAACTTGTTAATAGTGAGATACGAATGCGAGCTCAACAACACTAAAAGAGTCTTAAGCATCTAAAAAAAATCCAGTGGACCAATCAAATTATTTGTTCATTGGTGTGCTATGTTAATTTTATACAAATACATAATTTCTACATAGATATATGTATATTGAGACGAGGTTAATGGGTGCTCGAGCACCCTCATACAATCGACTTTTTGGGTTGTGTGCATTTTCCCTAAGGACCCCATTGCACTTTGGAGGGGTGCCTGTTTAAGGTCGATCCAAGTGATCGAGCCTACGTCATAATTTGTGAATGCGGGCCCCATCCAATTCATAAACCAACAATTTTTACTCATTGGGCCTATATATATTATATATAACATACTATTATTTTACAAAAGTAACAAAGCTAGAGTATTGACTTAATGATCAATCGCATATCTAATCATAGATAAGCTTCAAAACAAAGTCATATTTTTCCCACCTGATATTTGATATTCATATTAAGCGAGGTTGACTAAATTTTGATTTATGTATTGCAGAGTTCATTCACGAGGGGAACACTCTGATCCCAACATGACCTGACCACTAGTTCAGTACAAATCGATATCTCAATCATCCCACCACAATTCATGTTGATAAAAATAAAGTCAATATATAACATCATAAATTAACCCTGACGAATACAATATCAACATGAGTACTATACACAATCTTATCCCTATCCTACCTTGTGAATAAAGTCTGTTTTCTATAAATCCTCGATAGAAAGATAAGTCATCGTGCTTTTCATAATTTACTCTTTTTTTTCTGGTCTCTTGGAACTTCCCAATGACAACATAAAATAAAATAAAATAAAAAATAAAGTAATATTTTGCTTAGGATAATATAAATTATAGAAAAATATAATTTGTATCCATGTCAGTGTTACGTATGAATAGCTAAATAAGGATCATCTCAAAGTTGCTTATTTAAGAACCAACAAAACATAATAAAGTTGAAAAAATACAATTTATTTATTTTGACTAAATACACCACTTGGGATCAAATCAATTTGTCATCTAAGTTTAAAAAACAACTAAACAAGTCTATGACAATGACTTTATCATTTTTTAAATTAATCATATTAATATATATATATACCTTATATACATTAAAAACGTAAACAAATTTATGCTATCATTTTAACCTAATGTATGTCTTAAAGAAAGTATTTTAACGTTAACTAAAGTGTGAATATATATCTATATAAATTATTATATCGTCTTTCGTGATGAGTCAATTGGTTAGGAGGATAGTTATCCATACGAATAACTCGGGATTGATTCTCTCCCTCAATGTCTTCTGAATCGAGCGTGTCGCATAGGACTTGCCTAATGCGATTTACATCCCCTGTGTAGTTTAACGACTGAGAATTATTCTGTAATTTCAATAAATAAATAAATTATTATATCGTATTACGAAAAATCTTGCATACGTTACTATTAAGGACTCCATCAACAAAGTTAAGTCTAGACGTTATGGTCAGTATTAATTAGTTAAAAGACCTACACAATTTGAATGATAAGACAAACCAATTAATAATTCAACAAATGTATGGCCATAAATTTGTTACTAGTGAAGCAAGTTGAAAAAGTATAGTCTATAATTAACTAATTGAAAAAGATATTTTGAAACGTAAGACAATAATGAAAGAGATTTAAATTATATATATACTTTATCAAATCATATTTATTTTTTTTGTTATAATAAGTAGCTTGTATTTTTAAAATTACAAATTTCATATTCTATAAAGACTATATATAGATATTCTTTAGATACTTCATTTTGTAATTTTTAATTTATTTTTTATAAATATGTATTATTTAAATTCTTATGAGAATATATATATATAGTTGAAAGATATAACAAGTAAGTATTTTGAAACAATTTACTATGGTGTGAATTGTGATACTTCTTTCAAAGATATATATCTTTATCCACACTTGTACAAAAAAGGAGTTTTGACAATTTCAAAAATAAAAATTGGAGAAATATATTTGAGAAAAAAATTGTAGAAAACAAATTAAATAATAAGTTCTCAAAAGTTCAAAATTTTGTATATTTGAACTGTTTCACATAATTCAAGGATAAATTAGACCTTTTATATATAATATATATTGATATAGTTAGAGAGAAATTAAGATGCTGGATTTAACATAATCTTATATTTATGAGATAGAAAATTATTTCTGATAGATTCTCATCCGAAGCATGATTAGGAATTTACTTGATATCTATTTTTTTTAAACTATGAGAATTAATTTATTTTAAATCCAATAAACTACTTTTTATTTTTAATATATAATTCAGACTCAATCTTTTGAATTTTGATATATATATAAATATTTCTGTCCCAACTAATAAACCTACAAAAATATTTTTGTACTTTTTGTCAACTGATGATTTTAAAATTCAAGTTGTACGATCAAGTACATGAACTAATTAACAACCTTCTAGATATTTAGATAAGTCCAATTATATATATTTTTTTTTACTATAAAGTATTTGTCTTGACTTTAATTTACTCATGTACATCTCAATAAGGTTATCCATTTTTGTTACACATTTTTTTTATTCATATATGAAGGTTCTTGGTAGTTTCCTAATGCAAATACAACTTGTTTTGGAAAACTTAAACAACAATAAAAATAAATTCAGTACAATTCTACGAGTGAGGTATCAGGTAATCATCTAAAAAAGAGATTAATTTCGAACAAGAAAAAAACAAGTAATATTATTAATAATCGTCAAAATAGATTGTAATGGAGTGATAAGTACTTATTCATTCTTAACTAAATGTTTCAGATTCGAGTCTCTTTAAATATAAAATCGTCTTTATTAAAAAATACTTTAACCCTAATATGAAACTTTTCGACATAAATTCAGATTTTCCTCATTATAATACCGATAACCTACTAATTAATGATTATACTCTAATCAGAATCCATAAGATTTTAGATATTACATAAAAAAAAATGAAATAAAAGTTATGATATAGTGTGAACAATTAATATTATATATTATATAATAAAATAATAAAGGGTGGTAATCCACATATAGTACATATGAATGTTAAACGCGATTAGCACTAGTCAATTAATTAATTAATTGATAATATGTTCTTAGATCTTAATTAATCTTTGAAAAAATAAATAAATTTGATACATCAAATATCTATGGAATATATAAATCTGCATTTTTTTTTGGCATGACCTTTATTCTTAATTAGATATTTCGAGTTCAAATCCTATTAGATATAGAATTTTAATTTCAATATGATATATTTCGACTCGAATTCAGAATATTAGATACCGAGTAAGAAAACAATAAAAAAAAAGTTGTTCAACTTACATTTTAATTCTTTCCAATTAAAGAAACTAAAGTGTGAATTGGACTAATAGAATTTCTAGAAAAAATGAAATTGCCAAGAATTTACATAAATATATATATATCTTAAATTAAAATGTTTGGTTCTTTATAGTCAACTTTACAACTTATAGACTTGTAGTATAGTTAGTATTAATATTTTCTAATTATAATGTCATGCTTACGTGCTCCATGACATCTCACTTTGTTAAGTTCCTAATTAAATACCACTAATTTAGTTCAAATTAAGGGTGTGTTTGGCACATTGGAAAATACTTTTAAGTTTCTTTACTTATATTTTGATGTTCGATAAATAAATCAAAATATTTCTATATAATTTAGGGAAATACGATTATAACCGGATGGGTGGGTTAAGGGTGGAGAGCGATAAGGGTGCCGGAAGTAGGAAAGAAATCGAGGGGAGTGGGGATGAGCGCCTAGGCGAACGCAGACTGATGATAACAGATTCATTTGAACTCATTACTTTAAACGCAAAATATATATTATGTGTAAAAATGCATAAATAATTTTGCATCGAATAGTACTAAGTATTAATCTACAACTTTTATAAATCATGGATTCACCTCTTGAGTGAGCAAAGGCAAGTCGGATAAAAATAAGTAACGTAGGTGGGACTTGGGAGAGACAATCAACACAGAATTTCACTTACGATATACTTGTTTTCCTAAAATTTTAACCAACAAGTCATTTGCTCGATATTTGAAAAACAGACATACGATTAAGTTATCTTAGACGAAATAGTGATCTTTCAGAACTGATCATTGAACATCACCACCTTCCACCTTTCCTACAGAACCAACAAAATATTTTTCAAAAACATTATTTTAGCTGACCGACTAAACATGAAAAAGTCGAAAACCCTCCTAACATCCCAAACACACCCTAACCCAAAAAAAAAATTCAAAAAAAAAATCAATCATAGCAATAAACCCCGGTATCTTTTTATTTATTTTTTTCTAATGAGAAGAGAATAAATCTAACTTACTTATCCCTCAAGAAATTAACATTGCTCAATTTCATCATATAACAAAAAAGTCAACTAATACTAGTCAAACTATACAACTAAAAATCTTTATAAATAAATAACCTTCCACCACAAAAACCTAAAAATATTTCATATTCTTTTCTTCCTCTTACCCCCCCAAAAAAATAAAAAAAATATCTCAAAAATTGCAAAAAAAATCATGGTGGTTTTACCAATGAAAAGAGAAAGAGAAGGAGAATTCGATATAACAACCATGGCAAATTACTTGATGTTATTTTCACGTCAAGAAAATCATTTCAACACTATGGTTAACAACTCTCCTAGTCGAGTTTTCGAGTGCAAGACTTGTAATAGACAATTTTCATCGTTTCAAGCACTAGGTGGTCATCGAGCAAGTCATAAAAAGCCAAGATTAATGGGAGAAATGAATTTTCATTTGCCGATTTCACCACCTAAGCCAAAAACACATGAATGTTCAATTTGTGGACTTGAATTTCCTATTGGACAAGCTTTAGGTGGACATATGAGAAGACATAGAGGTATGTTAAATGAAAATAACAATAATAATAATAATAATCAAGTTCCTAATCATGATGTTGTGAAGAAATCATCAAATAATCCAAGAGTTTTGTGTTTGGATTTGAACTTAACACCATTGGAAAATGATTTAGAGTTCAAGTTGAAGAAGGCAAATCCTATAGTTGATTGCTTTTTGTGATCAATCCTTAATATTGGATCGGATCGCGAATTTACGACAGGAGTTCTATGAGTTCAAGTGATCAATCCAATCATTTACATATGCTGAACTCGCTGATTCTAAATTCTGGATTTATATCGATATATTTTTGCACATATATATCTAAAACATCTAGATGTTTCATTATTTCAATTTTTTTTTTCTAATTCTATTTTTTTCTTATGTATTTTGTACTAGATATGGATTTATTTATTCGTTTATATGAGGGAATATAGGACCTTAGCCCTAATAGATGTAATATATAGCACCATATTTAGTGTAATTAATATATACTTGATGATTGTTTTACATTGTATCTTTTTTTATCGTAGATAATTTTAGATCCTTCACAAAACTAAATTCAATAACAATAACGTATCAGTCAGTTTAATTCAACTAGCAAAATTCAGAGAGGATGGAATATTATACATAAATCTTATCTCTCTCAGCTCGAAAAATAGAATACTATTCAAATAGAAATAATTTTATTTAACGATAATATAAAAATTAAAATGTAGATTTTTTTTTATTATTTAGATGATGATCATGCATGTGTGAACATTAAGGCAAAATGTATATGCTAAAGGTGATTTACAACAACCTTTTTTTTTTTTTTTGTATTTAATTATATTAATTTGACCCGTGATTTATGCTTATTAATTATTTGATGACATTATTAATTTTTGAGTCTTAAATGAGCAAGAAAATTATCCACTTAACATGTGATCATAGAATACTTTTTTGGGTCTAAATACCGATTCAAACTAATTTAGATTCGTAATTCATAAAACTCTTATATAAAAGTCGAATCATGTTTCATTTTGTATTTTTCAAACTCATGTTTTGAAATATTTTCTTGAATCGAGATTCTATCGAAATTAACAATGTCTTTACCTGATAAAAGTAGAAATAAGGTCTTCGTACCTGTCTCCTCAGACCCCACATATGAAAGCACACTGAATATATTATTATTCGTTTAATCTGACAAGGTGGTCGATTAGTGAGACATTTAAATTCCAACGGTATTGTGTCAATATTCACAAACTTATATAATTGTCAACATCAATTTTAGGTATCACTTGACTCAATTTAAAAATGATAATTACATGTATATAAATTCATAAATCAGCTAAACTAAATCAAAATTCTTTCATGATTTGCTATATTAAAATAGTTATTATGATCTGAAAATTCGAAAACTATAATATATTAATACGTAAATATGTACCATGTATACGATCATAAATTATATAAATATGTATGAATCGTATAAACGAATAATTAACTCTCTATCTAGTAAAGATCCATAACAAACAAAAGTACAATTTTTTTTTTAAAAAAAAACTAAGCATCTATTATATGTATATTTACATAATTCGAATAAAAAAAAAACGAGTTTAAATAATTATAAGTTTGGTTATTTATTTATTTGGTGTGAAAATGGAGAGTTGTTATAATTGGTTTTGGTTGAATTATATAAGAAAAAATGAAATTGAGAATCTCATGGAGGTAGGTTATTTATATTTTGTAGTATGGTCATAATATAGTTGGCTAAATTGACTAAAATTAGTTGACTTTTTGTTTTTATTTTTTAAAATGACGAAATAGAAAACATTATTTTATGGAATAAATTAGGTATATTCTATTAAAACAAAGTGAATGTGAGAGTAATTGCAAAATCTTTAAAGGATTAATCTTTATAGTATATATTTTGATGTCAATTTATATGAATTAATTTTTTATTCATATGTGTTAGCTAATGAATATTTTGATGAAATGAATTTCAATTTTTTTAAATAAAATCTTTACGGAACCTCTCTATTTAGGAGAGCAATACATATATTCTCATAATTTATACAGTGTTTTTTTTTTGACATTTAGAGGCCAATTTAAAGGACTTTGATGATTTTCTTAGTTTTTTTTGTTTGTTAGTTTGTGAATATATTGATGATTTGACTTTCCATGCATTGATTTTTGCGAAACCTTTACAGGACCCCACGTAAGGAGTTGAAGGAGAAATACGTATAGTTTCACAATTTTTGAGGCATTTAGGGGTCAATTTACGAAAAATTAGGAGATTTTTTTCGATTAACCTCAGTAGGGAGTTGAGAGAATAGTGTGTACAATCTCACGATTTTTGAGGCATTTAGGAGCGAATTCATAGGAATTATGTGATTTTCTCAATTTTTCGTGTGTGCGAGCTCATGAATATTTTGGTGATATGAACTCCAACTGATTTCCTTGAAAGAAAAAACTGCATAGGACTCTGTGTAATAAATTAGAGCAGTATATATAGTCTGATCATGATCCACGTCATTTTTCGGATATAGGGGGTCATTTGATAAGAATAAGCGATTTTCTCAATTTTTTCGTATACATAAACCCATGAATATAATCATGGTGATATGACTTCATATCGATTTTTTTAAAAAAAAAACTTTATAGAACCTCCGTAATTAGTTTGAAAAGTTATACGTATAACATCACCATGATCCATGACATTACCTTTTATTTTTCGTCTTCCTAATTCCTTAATTAATATTCATATCGAAATCTCCCAAATATGAAATTAAATATGCAAGTCTACATCTGTACTAGTTAGTACTTATTCGTACAAATATTAATTCTTATAATATTAATTATTTCTATTTATTTTTTTATAATGCTAGAAGATTTAAAATTAATATTGGATTGAATGGAGACAGATTTATTGGCTAGGTACATTGGTATATAATTTAATTAATATTATGATGCCACCCCTTGCGTGTAAGTGATGTTACTAAATATAAATTAATATTTTCAAGCAACTCTTCCTTTTTTTTTTATATAAATTATTTCTATAACGTGCGATGTAGATTTTCATAAGCAATATTGATATATTTTTAGAAGCGAAAAATAAATATATATGACATATGTCGTTAGTTTAGTTTGATTTTATACTTTAAAAAGTTGTGGATTCGAACCTCAAAATCATGTGTTTAACCTACGCATCAAGCAACACTCGATGCTAATAGATTTTATTTTCTTTATATATATCATGAATTTCTTCATATATAAGATTAATATATATGTTTAGTAAAATTTACTTATTTAACTGAAATTATTATTATTGATAAAAAAAAATTAATAATAGTTTGATCAATTGATCTTGAATCTTCTGTGTGGTATTTGATCATTCTCGTTTGATTCTTGAAATCGCATTAGCTTACAAATCCAATCATCATCGTTTCTCGTAACCTCTTATAATGATTTCATGTTCTTTCATTAATTTTTTTAATTTTTTACTCGCATTGAAGTTTGACTAAATTCAAATTCGCGTCGAGAAATTTCACCTTAAAAGGTATAGCGCTCCCTAACAAAGGCGACACTGTATCTAAGGAGGCTCGACCCTTGTTGGTGTTCTTCCATCTATTAATGTTACTAATATAACAATAGTTAGATGATTAATAGAACACTTGAGAAATTATATACGCTTCGTAATATTTTTTTATAGCAAGTAAGTTATTACAAGCTTCGACGAAAAACAAGTTTTCCTTCCTCATTAAGATAAAAATAAGATGTATGCACAACGTGTTATATATTACTGGATACATTATTATTGCAAGATGTCATGAAATTAAATTTCACAATCGTAAAAAATTATATTTATCAACTTGTATGGGTTCCACGATCGTTTTCACACTCTACATATACTATTTCAACTTGCTTAATTCAATTATTAAAATTTTAGCCAAAGTTAGTTAGAAGAAGTTATATCATTTTTCATCAAATAATAATTAATTACTTTGACTAATAATAGTGATAACATTATAGTCAATTGAATAAGTCGTCACTTGAATGTGTACTACCAAATTGACAAGTCATAGTCATAGGCATTTCTTTTTCTTTTTTTTTTTTTTAAAAAAAACACATTTATTTAATTTAATATCCCAAACTAAAACTTTGTATATTTTATTTTAATTTATTTTCACCGTCTCAACTAAATTTTTTTCATTTTCTTAGAATTAACATCTCTGATTAAGGATGTAAAAATCTGAATCATCCGATCTGATTAATAAACATTGTATCATTCAACTTTCACTAATATTTTGTTTCTCTAATAAGGAACTTAGAGAAATAAAAAGTAACATTTGATTTATATATATACAATAAATATTCAACTGACTGCCCTTCGTCGATGGTAACCTATAAACACATAAATAAACCCTTATCTAGAACATGATCCATAAGAGGAAATAATTAAACTTAATTCTATACATCTAGATAGGGTTTATTTTACTCAATATTCAATAATTACAAGAAATAATCAACTTTAGGAGCCTCTTTCTTCAACTTGATCAATTCTAAATGATCATTTTCCAATGGTGTCAAATTTAAATCCAAACATAAAACTCTTGGATTTTTTAATTTCTTCACAACATTATTATTATTATTATTATTATTATTATTATTATTATTATTATTATTATTATTATTATTTTCATTCAACATACCTCTATGTCTTCTCATATGTCCACCTAAAGCTTGTCCTATAGGAAATTCAAGTCCACAAATTGAACACTCATGTGTTTTTGGCTTAGGTGGTGAAATCGGCAAATGAAAATTCATTTCTCCCATTAATCTTGGCTTTTTATGACTTGCTCGATGACCACCTAGTGCTTGAAACGATGAAAATTGTCTCTTACAAGTCTTGCACTCGAAAACTCGACTAGGAGAGTTGTTCACCATAGTGTTGAAATGATTTTCTTGATGTGAAAACAACATCAAGTAATTTGTCATGGTTGTTATTGTCTTAAATTCACCTTCTCTTTCTCTTTTTGTAGGTAGAATTACCATGATTTCATGTAATAATTGAGAAATGTAATTATTTTTGGTTGGGGTGGGGGGTG